>NW_020955412.1:643845-742069 GCF_003031625.1 Empidonax traillii
AAAAAAAAAAAAAAAAAAAAAAAAAAAAAAAAAAAAAAAAAAAAAAAAAAATCAAAGGGATGTCAGATGTGCTGTGAAACTGGGTCACTGCACAGCAAATGGAATTTGCTGTGAAAATATAAAGAAAATGCTGGGTAAAAACATGAAATACATGCAGCTAATGAGAACAGCTCCCAAAGCAAAGCCTTTGGAGCAGCAGTTTCCTGGTTTACCAAAAGGACTGAACATCTGAGAAATCAGTTTCCAGGAAATAAATCAGAACCTGAGAAAATACTGAGATATTGGCTACAGCAGTGAGCTCTTCAGTGTGGGGTCATTGTTTTCATCATATGGGCTACGATCGGGGAGCAGATAAGCAGGATATGGCACCTGCTCTGATTTCCTCAGATTTCCTAATTTTCAGCTGTTGCAGCCAGTCTTCTGAAGGTGTGAAGAAAACTGAATTTAGTCCTTCTTTTGGGGAGACCTGCAGAAGCTTGTGCCCATTAGGGCAAGGGGAAAGGACCCTGTGAGGCTTTGGGAGAAATACTGTTCCAAAGGCCATGGGGAATTTTAAAATATCCGTTTTAAAATTTCTGGTAATATCCAGTGTATTGTTGATCGAACAGAGAGCTCCTTGTTAAAAGCTGTCGGCTGCTCCAGGGAGCTAGAAGGAGAAAACAGGGCAGATCTTGAGCAGGCAGAGTTCCCTGGTACACTGTGGGAGGTTTGGGATGCTTCATACACTCCCTGATAGGACTAGGCAGATGCAGGTCAAGAAGCTCTTTGGGATTTGACTGAGGAATGTTGGATGGAAAACTGGGGAAATTAATTTTAAATGGAAAACTGCAAAAACTTATTTTTTTCTCTTTCTTATTTTCAGATCATGGCATTTAAGTTCAGGCGTAACTTCAGGACATTTCTTCCAAGTGGGTGGGACACTGCATGCCAAGTTTCAGCAATAATGAGGAGGCTGAGATGGAAACGCGCCTGCGCATTCCTCTCCTTTAGTCCAATGCCAGGGGACTTCTGGGGTGGGATGTAGTGTTGGGATAGAGGGTGGTAAGGGTGGTAAAGGTAAGGATCTGTATGATATAAAGTGGTAGTAGCCCCCAAAAGGGACAAGGGACAGGTAGAGAATGGAAGGAGAAGTGGTGTGTACCAAGTGTCTTCACCGCAAAACTAGCTCTCTGTGCACATGCAAACAGAGTAAAATAATTTTCAGTTGGCTTTCCAAGTTAAAGCATCGAGGTAGAAACACACTGGTGTTATTCAGTAAATCATAAGCTGCCTTCTTGGAGGAAATAGAGCGTTAAATAGAAAAGCTAAGTGAACTTTGATGAACTGGATGGCCTAGGCTTGTTCCATCATTTTTTATTAATTGCACCAGGTGGTTCACTCTAGGTCTCTGAGCGTATATCTGAATGCTCTGCTCTGTCTCTGAATTGTCACCTGGACTCTGATTGCTGGAAGCCTAAGGTGATGGTGACAAAATGTTCTCCCCAGGTGTTCTCTGGTAGAGAGATTTAGAAGGAGAAGAAGGGACCACATGGATATAGAATATTTAGAAGTCTCCAGAGTGATGTACAAATGGGGTTCAGGGGGAATGGAGTTTACTGCCCCCGCAGGAACAGAATGAGGCTTTTGGGATGTAAACCAGTCCCCCTGATAAACCACAGTGCCAGAAATTACTCTCCACTGCTGGCTTTTCTATATTGCTTCTTCTTGAGGTCAAAAAAGGTTTCAGACAGATTCTTACCCTGGACATGGGGATAAGTGGGTGGGGGGCAGACAGCAGATGCCCTTTTGCAGCAAGCCTGAGCTCAGAACTCCCCTGCTTTTATTTAAGAAGAGGCTTTTTGGCATCAATTGTAGATGAACAAGTTTTTCTTTATGCCTTCAGCTTCTTTGTTATACTCACCTCAGATGCCACTGAGCCACAATGACAGTTTGTCCTTTAGATGGAGGATGTCAGTTGCCAATGTAGAATATTGATTTCTGCTGATTGCTAATGAGTAGGTTGAACTGTAACTTTGTATGGAGAAATTGAGCTGATTCAGGGTATGGGACGTGTAACTCAAGCCGGTGGAAATTTCCTAGCCAGCGTTTAAATGTGTGCTTCTTTGGCAAAGGCAATTTCACAGGGAAAACGTCACACCCTCTCTTTGCCTTGGTCTCTGAAGCAGGTTCACATGAGACTGGTACCTCACTCTAGCCTAGGGTGGGAAATTCAAGAGAGGGGATCAGCCTTTGCATCAGAATATGGAAGTACGTGACATATTCATATTTTTAAAGCAACTGCTGCTGATCTGTTGCAAGTTCATCTGCCTTCAGAGTAGTATTTACCATGGATAATATAGTGCACCTCCAAGGATAGACAAGCAGCCACCTCTCATTCAATTCCCTGACCTTATTTTCATGGATATTATATCTGCACCAACAGCTTCAACTCCCAGCTCCTGATTTGGACATAGAAATTTCTGACCTGTCTTGAAAATACCTCTTTGCCCTTTGCTGTAACAGAACTCAACTGTGCAAAAAAAAGAACCCAAAAAACTGCTGTATGCAAGCAGGATGAGAAAGTCTTCTATACGAGTTTTACGCAAAGGATCCTCTGTGATCCCTTGAGATTTATTCAGCTGAATTTTGATATTTTGATGTATCTCCTCTGTGCTTTGATATATTTTTCTTCCTGTCAGCAAGTCACATCTTAAGCAACAGCAGATTCTTTGCAATTAAGCAGCATTTTGAAGAGTCAGTTTCCCCCTTCCTTTTCTCCCTCCAGTCTTCATCTGGTATTATGCTTGCAAAATCAGTGGCAACTGGGAAACTAATCCTGTTAACCTCACTGCAGGATTTCTGAAATTAACTTTCTAGGAAGGAAACTTACTTCTTACTGCACATTTAAACTTCAGAATTAATTCACTTCCCTTGAGCTATATTCCTTTCATATCCCCATGATGGATGCTGTATAAAACTTAAGACAGGTATTCATGTTAACAGTGTTAGTCAAAAATTGTATTAGGATGTCAGTATGGTCATATGGGATAAGACTAGTGTTCCAGCTGATCAGGATCCACCTTTATCTGCTATAAAGGAACTTTTCAATCAATTGTCTGTGTAACCATCAAATATTTCTCCTCTTCAACTTTATAACAAAAATAAAGGGTGATCTAGGATGAAACTTATTTTTCATGTCCCTTCTGCAGGGGTGGAAAGCTCAAAAAGGTGCCCTCTGTCAAGTCTAGGTCTTTTTCCACAAAACTATGCTATTCTGCACCTCATGTGAAAAAAAAAGTTACTCAAGAAAGCTTGTTTGGATTCATTTAGAAATCATATCTATTTTTTTTTTAATAAAGGATATTCTTTCAGCTCATGCTGTGGTTTGGTTTACTAAGGTTTAAGGAGGTAAGATGACTTTGCCAGGAACACACAGGGACCTAGTGTGTCACCTCTGATGAGCTCTCCCGTCCTGGTGGGTGTAGAGGTGTTGCAGATGGTTCAGTCTGTGAAAAGAGCACCAGAGCTGCCTCTCTGTGCTGAGAAGGCAGGGTGGCCTGTAGAAAAACTCTGTCTCAGCATAGTGTAACTTTCTGCTTTGTTTTCCCCAAAGGTGAGACATATATTACAAGTCACATGGCTTATAACATGGCAGATGTGTCGCCAAGGGATGTGTGACCTTGTGCTGGTGAGGAGTCCTTGCATGAAGCACGGTGCTGGACTGATACCTGTCTGCAGCCTGGTATGTGTGGCAGGAGCAAAGGAATGCAAGGTGGCTTGTAAATAAATTACATCATTTGGATGGTATGAAAGCTGGCTGAAAATGTTTTGTGTTCCTTTCCTGGAGGCTCCTAGATGTGCAGAATAGCTGTGCAGGGTCCTGGTTGTTGTAGTTGATGCCGCAGGGCTTTAAGTTTGCTGATAACATATGTTAAGTCGACTTACAAGAAGATACACCAAAGGGAATTGGCAGCGTGAAACTGTAATTAAGCCTCCACAGAATATGGGCTTTTGGGGCATGTAAGTTAACACAGGGAAAACTTGGTTTGACTTTAATGGAAAAAACACCTACAGTGAACAAAGAAGAGCTTGTAATTAGCTCATCAGAAACCTCTGCATTGTGGAACTTCTTAGGTTTATTTACGTGTTTTGAATTCAAGGGTTTACCCAGGTGAGATGTGCTTCTCAGTCAGTGACAGCATTCAACATTTATGGAGAAGACGGCTTTGCTCTTGAACATCTTCCATGCCTAAATGCCATTCATCTCTTATATGAAGGCCAAAGGGGACCTGGATCACCAAATCCAGCCCCCCAGTATCACAAGCAGTCATATTGTGTGAGGACACTGGCATGAATGGAACCTATTCTCTTAGCATCCCTCTAGGATTCATTGGCAGCATTGGTTCCTCAGCCTGACCAAGGAGGGGTGAGGATTCAGCATGCAGAGGGCTTGCTGAGGCAGGACAGATGCTCTCTGGGACCCAGACACATCCCTGATGCCCCCTCCAACCCACTTATCCTGCCAGGTAGTGCAGGAGTCTGGGGCAGGGACCTCTGGATCAGGGTAACTATTCACAGCTGGAGGAGGAAAAGAGTTTAAACTGCTGAATCACACCAAATGCTGCAATTAATGCGCAAGGGAGATGTGGGGAAAGAGCTTGCTCTTGCCATCAGATATGCTATCTGCCCTTAATAACCTATGATCAACTCATTTTTTTTTCTTCTCTTCTGTATGTAGCATGGCACTGGGAAACTATCACAGATCTGATTTTAATACACAGATAATCAGCAAGCTAGTTCATCACAGCATTCAAATGGCTCTGATCCTGCTTTGCTCTTTGGCAGAGATAAATTAGGGAATGAGAGTGATATAAAACAATATTTTAGAAGTACTAAGCCCTGATTCCACATTTCAGAGGTTATTCTACCAATTACAGTTCCAGTTGAAGGTGAAAGTCTGTTTTCCATTCTTTGTATAGAATATGCATCCATATGTGTATGAGTAATTGACACTGCTGGCAGTTTTTCTATTAGTAAAGCTACTGTATATCAATAGAAGTGATTAACAACTGCTTTGCCCCCAAATTACATTAGCTCATTCCATGCAGACCATATAGCTCCTTCCTCTGTATCTCCAGGGAAGCAGAAACATCCTGATATCTTTAAAAGAGAGCACAACAGTTCAGGGTTGTGGGGCTGCTGGACACCTAAATCTGCAGGAGACCTTGGAGCAGATCTTTTGTTTGCAGCTCTGTCATTGGTGTCTTTGCAAACTTCTCCGCAAAAGTTTTCTGGGAAAGGCAGGCCTCTGTCTTTGTGGCCCCCAAATCTTGTGGGTACTGAATTCTTTACTTTCCTTATTCTCAAAGCATTTGCTTTGAAAAGGGCTTGGTTATTCCAGTGGAGTTGTGGAAGGCACTGTGGGCTAATCCCACTGGATGAAGGGGCGTAAATCTTCCTTAACTCAGAAGCAAGTGGACCTATTAGTGAAAGAGCCTTTATGAGCTTTTGGATGATACTTGGACAAATTAGCTTTTCCCTTTTGTAGAATACACCTTGTCATGCAGTTGTGAAGAGAACTGCATATCTGAAAGAGCCACTAGTTTGAAAGGTAAAGTTCTTCTGAGCAGGAGCCGGGGGCATTGGCAGAGTCACTTTCACAATGTACGGTCCTGCCTTCTCATCTCCGTGGCTGGTCAGCCAGAAAGAAAAGCTGGTCCCAGTCACAGACTGTGTTTACTTCTGTACCTGATTGCGACATTGAGGTACCTTGTTTTGTTCCCTGAGGAACGAGATACTCTGATGCACCCCTGGGCATTGCCTTGGAGAGAAGAGGATATGCAGAGCCGCCTACAGCGGGAGAAGTGGCTTGGGACCTCCAGAACCTTGTTATTTAATCCACATGCCAGGTAACCCTAATAAACCCTGAGCTAGGTTTTCAGTCTGGCAACCATCAGGCCCTTTTTACTGCAGCACTGAATTTCAAAGCTTTTAAAAATACCTAAGCATAAACTCAAGACCTCTGAGAGGTTTTTTTAAGCAGTGTGCTCACTCCATTTGGAAAATGGCCCAAAAATCTCTCTGAGACAAGACCAGAATAGCATCCTCATAAATGCATGTGAGTTGGAAGGGATTATAAGGGTTAAAGAATGGTCATAGATCTCATTAGGTAGACATCAACTTGCAAATCTGAACCAAACCCCAGTTTATAAAGTGAGTAGTTCTGAAAGGTTGATGTTACCTTCCAAGCAGTATCCCTCCAGTGCTATTGTTAATTAGTTGATAATCTTCTCTAAGGTTCTATGCTTAGGAATACCTCTCTGTGAGAGCCTAAACCACAGTCCTTACTAGTTTTAAGAGCAGCTCTGTCATTGATGTCATTTGGCTTTGGTTCAGACCCTAAATGCATATAATATCAAATTATGCGGCAACTGTGCATTTTCCATGGAACTGAGCAACAACAAAGCAGTCTCCTACTGCATATTATTGAGAAAAGTGGGCTCCATAGAAAAGTAAGTGAGCAAATGCCTCCCAACAGTGTTTGTGTAATTGTTGGCCACCACCGCTGCTAGTTTCATCATAGGAAATGTTTCCTTAAAATTGCTATGCTGCTGGTGTTGACCATTCTCCGGTCACTGCCTGACAAGATTAATAAGCCAGTGACAAAGTTGTGTCAGAAAGTTCCAGCTCTGACTTTATTTACCCTTGAGGGTAGATACAATCTCGGGAGGAGCTTTGAATCCTATTATGGCAAACTGTGGCTGCACTGGCAGGCTGATGAGATAGAGAAAACCATACTTCCCTGTCTGAAAGCGTTATTAATAATGTTTCTGAGGGTTGTTCGGCTATTTTGTAGTTTTTCTTAAATGTAAGGCCACCTACCATATGTCCTATTTAATATAAATACTCTGTTTGGGACGTCCTTCATGGTTCATGGTGTGTAAGAGAGATTACTGTAAATGATTGGAAGGGATTACTTACTACTGTCTCTGGACACAAACCCTGTGACTCCCAGGTTCACATGCCAGGAATGCAGCAAATTTGCCACCTAAGGTTACTTCAGCATGTGGCAGGGACTGCTGACTGCTCCAGCTTTGATGTGAGTGGAAGCTGCTCAGATCAAACTGCAACAATGGGTGCTGGGACCTTGGTGGGGCCACAGCAGACCACTGCTGGACAATGATGCTTTTGACAAACAGGCAGAAATGCAGTTGTTTCCAGCAGCCCACACAAAACTGGATAATGAGATTTTTCCATGCAGTCCTCACAAGGGATTTGTTTGCTCAGGAAACAAAGATGCATAACAGGACTTCTAAATCTATAAATGAGACCTTATCTCTCCTCCTCATACTTACAACATGGCTACCTCTGTCATCTTTGATAGGAACACCAAAAGGACTGTTTGCTTAGAAAACAAGCCCTCATTGTTCAAGAAATTACCATTTAAATTTATTTTACTAAACCTCTTCTATTTGGCTACTGATGGTGTGGGAGCACTGAAACGTGCTCGAAGCAGAAAGACTGGTGAAGTCTAAATCAGACTTTAATAAGGGAATGTCATGTTTCATTTAAAAGCTTCTTCTCACCTTCCTTTTTTGTGCTGTCAAGTGAAAATAAAAGTAAGGTTATAACTACATCACTGCCTCCGCTCCACATTATCTGTGAGATCTCTCACATTTCTTTCCACACCTTTTCCACTCCTCCCTAGCTTTGCTGCTTGCTTAGCAGGCTGTCAGGATCCCGGTGCTCCCTCAAATAAGCAGATGACTAGCAGTGGTCCTTGTTCATTATGGGGTGACAAGCTCAAGGAATAAATACCTACAACATGGAACGTTTCATGCTGCAGGGTGTCAGTCTGACTTGGTTGGGTGGAAAATGAGGTGGCCTGAGCTTCCCCACTCTCTCCAGAGCGTGAAATTGGACAGAGACTGACTCTGACAGATGCTCACCCTCTCTGGGATCTCATTGCTGCTCTCAGATCCACCCTGTCACGTTGCTGCATTATGTTCTTACAAACTACTGTCAAGTCTTGCTTCTGCTTAGAGTGCTTGACAAACATTTTGGCCCAAATCCTTATTTTTATTCCCCCTCAAGCCTTTTCTTTTTTCATTCTTGTATCTTACACCCTTTTTTCCTTACTCTTCACTTTTAGCTTCTTGGCAATTTTCCCACATGTATTCTTTCCCATACTTCTTGATTCCTTTTTCCTTTATATCTTCCTTGGGAACAAGCCTGTTGATCCTCAAAGATTTATAGGCCATTCATTTCCTGGGCATTCCCTGAATTCCTAGTTTTCAGTTTTGGTCCAAACCTCACACACCCATAGGGCTCCCAGGACTTCAGAGAGGACTTCTGTGCACCCATTGGTGTGACTCTGAGGTAACAGGGACCTATGATTATAGTTTCTTCAGGCAGAGATTTTCTGTTTCTGTGTCTGCTAAATTCCTGGACCCCAGGCTGCATTGGTGATACTTAACCTTCTAGAGTAGGTTTATTTTGGAGGAAGCTTGTTGGAGCTGGGAAAAACAGAGCTGGAAGGTGTGTTAACTTTAGCAGTGGGGACAGCCAGTGGCCCAGAGCTTCAGCTCTGCCCCTACCCCTCTTTTTTTAATGGATTGCAATTGTATTTGGTCTCTGGGAGACTGTACATCCATTATTAGAATTAAACACTGATCCTGAAGTTAGTAACAGTGTATTAAGTGGCAATAATATGATTATTAAACTGAAACGAAACTCCTATGTCACTGAGTTTAGTCTTTTACCACAGGTGATCACATCATACAAAACTTTACCTAAAAGGTAGATATTTTCTTTTGAGATAGCTGATTGTCTCCTTAAACTGGGAAACTATGCCACTGAGAATGTTATATTCATGATAGGATTTTGCCTTTTGAACGTGCAGCTGTGGTTATAAAGGATCTCTCATCCCAGAGGCATCACTGCTGCCTCCAAGATTGGTGGGCCCACCTTCTTCTTTGCCTCAGTTGGCTCTTTCTTGCCACCTCCATTGGGCAGCATAAGCTTTCAGAGACTCTCATTACTAGACTTCTTAGGTACATGATGCAGCTGGAAGCTAACTTGGCCAGGAAAAAAAATAAAAAGAAAAAGAATATTACCTGACTTGATGATATGAGCCCCACCATGCAGAGATATGAATTCTAGAGCCAGAACCTTGATGCAAAAGAAGAGCCCAGGGGAGTGCCAGAAGAACTCTTCTGAGCAGTCTGGATTTATGCCGGGTTAAAGTGGCTCTTTACTACAGCCTTAAAATTGCCTCTTTTGCTCACCTTCACAAGAGACAGGAATGAACCAGCTGCACTTTCACTATGCTTTATCTGATGAAGCCTCTTTCAAGCTTTTTACAGAAGCAGGCAGCATTGTTCTGAGTAAAAGAGAAGCACAGTTTAATGGGAAAAATAAAAGCTGAACACTGTATCGTTAAAGTGACAGCTATTGGCATGGGCAGGCACATGCTGAATGCTGCGCATTTGTCTTTGGCCCAGGCAGCAGATAGGAGTGCAGAGGTTATGTGACACAACTGGTTGGTCTCTGATGCTGAAGCTCTCTGATTATACAGGTTTCTTCTTCTGGAACAGCTGCTTGAATATATCATTGTAAGAAGAAGCCATATTGTGCTTAAACTTCTTTAAGCTTGTACACTTACCAATTTGCCATGCTGCAGCTTTTAATAAACACTTATCAGAAATATTTCGTGGTAATTTTTGATCAGATACATGCAAACATTCAGTAGCAGCATTCAGTGGAAATTTCAGGAGCTTTACCACTAAAGCCTCTCAATGGTTCTGAATTAATTTGTAGGCAGACTGATCAAAAGGAAACCACTATTGGCATCTAAGTGTAAAAGATTCAGTTTGTAACTGACGCAGTTCTTTGTAAAGTCCAATGAATGGAAATTATTTTAAAGGCTTTAAATAATTTTTTGTTTCTTGTCATGTTTGTTAGTATTGTCTGTGGCAAGATGCTCAAGCAAGGCACAGGATTAACCTGACCAATTTAACATTTCCTGCTATGACATTTATTTATTGTATGTGGAAGTCCATGGATTTGCCAAACATTGTATTATTTAGGGAATATAAACTCCGTTATTAGTCTCCTAGTGTGGAGAGCCAAAGGGCTGATCTTCAGGAAACCAACAAAGAGCACCACTTCATCCAGCACAAAGTATATAACAGCTAATGCAGCTCCATAATAGTAGACCACCACAACTTATGATTATTTGTACTTAAGCAAAGGAGCACATATTGGACTTGCCATGCATAAAAGGATGGAATCAAAGTTCAGACTAGAATTTACTTTCCAATTCAAAGTTTCCTTGAATTAGCACAAATTATAAAATAAGTTTGATCCTGCCTCAGAACAAGGTCTGGTCGGTATATTTGATACCTTCCAACACAATGTTTTATGATTCTGTAGAGTCAGTGCAAAAATGTAATGGAGCAGTTGAGCATTTTACCTGGCAGATCAAAAAGGGCAGAAAGATGAAGTGACACCAGGAAGTGGTATCAACAGAAGAACACGAAATAGAGGCAAAAGCACTTCCTGTTTTATTGTCCTTTATCTCTTACTGGAAATTCTTCCTTCTCTGTAGTTCCCTCCTCTTCTGTATTTCATGTATGCTATACTGATTTTCTGATTTGTAGTTGTGACACTTCTATTACCCTTAACATCACCCATGGGTGTAGCTCACACAGGTGTCACTTGTCAAACAAACCCAATTGTGAAAAGGGAACAATGAAGTGGACAAGAACTTATTCTCGTCTTTAAAGAGGTATGTCTGTTGCATTTCACCTTCATGGTTTTTGAGTTATTCTTTCTTGCTTTTTATTTGTATTCTATGCAATATCTTCTGCTTTGTTTTCCAGGTAGTTTATGAGGTTTATGCTTCTTAATTGCAGCCATCCTGTATTTGTTGGTTTCTCATGGGCAAACAGATGGAAAGTCAAAACATATTCACCTGGTGGTGCCAAGCACAGAATTCATCACTGCTAGATTTAATGTAACTCTCTTTGCAGAAACAAATTGCTGCTACCAGTGCAGCTGATGCATGCAAAGAAAATCAGTTTGTAAACACACAATCAAGAGAACTAAGACACATTTTTTTTTTCACCTTCCTTCTCTCTATTAATATATACCTTTTGTATCTAATGTCTTTGCCTGTAGAATGAGCATCTCTTGTTGTTTTCTCTCTCGTCACAGTGTTGAATAACAAATACAAGCTGTATTAGCGTAAACCCTACTTGCTGGCTTTGTCTGTAAAACAGCAGCTTTTCTCGTATACTGTCCACATGCTGACAGACCTCAGAGTGTTAAAATTCTGTTCTTTCATTTAAAAGTTGTTGTTTTGTGTGTGTGTGGTTTTTTTTGTTTTGTTTTTGTTTTTGTTTTTTTCTGCCTGCTTTGTGTCAGTGTTACAGCCCTGTGCCTGTGGCTGCAATAGGTACTTTTGTTTCTGCTGTGGAGTTGTTAGGGCTGGTGCTTACTCTGCTGTCTCCTGTTTGTGGTGAAATCGATGGTTTCAGATCCTCTTTGATCTGTGTTAATTACAGAGGGGCATGAAAGCAATGTTAATTGCTTAGCTTCTAACTTTAGTTCTTGTCCTCAGAAATACATTTCTCCTCCCATATTGACTTTGTGGATAAAAACACATGGGTTTTATCCACTGGTGGACTGTGCCCTTGGCCAGTTCTCTGTGACCAGATTTGAGCAGCAAATCATGCTGCTCAGTCATGTGCTGACAGGTGCAAAAGCAGGCTCCTTACTTCAGAATTGCTTCCTGTTGGGTGTGAAACCTGAGCAAATAATTCTCTTTCAAAAGAGAAAGCTTATATTGTTTTCTGGATGCTTATACCCCACTGTGTAGGAATTAATCTCTCTATTATGGGCAATATTAATAATTGACAGAGGGCAGGAAATGCAAACAGCTTTAATCTTAGCATCATACATTTATTTAACAACAGCGTATTCATTTTTAATGGCATTATGGATTTTTAAGTAGGGAAAAAAATGTTCATTCTCTCACTGGGGTGTGATTGAGGTCTTACATTCCTACATGGGAGAAAAAGGTCAGACCTGACCTTGAGGCATTTAAACAAAATCTTAAATAGTCATGATAGTATTGAGACCTACTAATTCTTGTAGAAGTATCTTCAAAGGGAACTGTGATAGGGTGCAATCACTGGAATGTATTTATTGTAGGTCTCTGAATTGCTACCTAACACATAGCAAGCAAGATAGCACCTCAGACAATCTTTATTAAGTATCCCATTCTTTGAGGGGCAGGTCATAGACTCTGCCACCATTTACTAGAATTAATGGCTTTTGGGAAACCATGCTAGCAAAAACCTCCAAGATAACTCCCAAAGCCAAACATGATATGAGTCTAATGTATTGTAGAATCTACACTGCTATCCAGAAATAATCAGTCTTGTATCTCTAAGTTCCTCAAATACATCTGAATATATAGGCCATAGAAAGCTTTTCTTATCAGGCTTGAACATCTCCTTCCTTTGCAAAATGCTCTCCAGCCCAAGCCGTTTCACATAAGTCTTTTTCATTCGTACCAAGCATTCCCTGTCCACAGCTCTTGGAGGCCCCAGCCTTGTGTTGGTGCGGGTGTTTGTGACACTGCATAGTGAACTGAGCCGGTGAACTGGTCTAGCTGAAAAAAAAAAACAATAAGAAAAACAGGGAAGAAGGTAAGAAATAAAGGTCATGGGATTCCCTGCATTTCCTCTCTGTGTGGGACATGCGAATCACTGGAGGTGGAGGAGAGGAACTGCCCATTGGCTTAAATTACATTGCTACAAGTTATTTAAGCCCATCCTTAGGGCGGAGCTCTTCAATGATGGCACAGTTTTCATTGGTCATTTTAGAACATAAATTCCTAAATCTGGGCTTGCTGAATGACCTTCAGCGGAGCTTCTGCAGTCTTGGAGACCTAGTCAAACTGTGCTTGATGGCAGGTCAGCTGAAAGTCACTGTCATGCAATGCTTACCAACAGCAGTTGTCTCTGAAGGGGTCACAAAGTCATGTTTAGCATCTTTCCGTCTTTGTCTTCCAAGATGACCCTAGGGAAGTTAAACCTTATATCTCGTGTCTTGCATTTTAACTAATTTGTTAATAAAACAAATGTAAAAACACTTGCCTGCCTCCAGGCAATGTGACATGAGGGGCATAGCAAACAGAGGTGGCTGGGGGCTTTCAGAGGAAACACAAATTCATTTCATCACATTCAGATGTGAGAAGCTTTGGCTCAGGTCTTTGATCTGAATCACTTGATTTTAGGACATCAGTTGCAACCTTCTAACCAAGACAGCTATTACCAACCTGTCTGTTGCTTGCTGTAGGGAAAGATGCTTAGGGGTTTGGTGTTGGCATTTCATGATTTTTCAGGAAGCAATATTGAGATAATTCTAGAGGAGGACAGGGAACAATTTTGAAATCTGAGGTCTTTTTGATGATGGAAAAACATGTTTCCAGATCATAATCCTGAACAGGCAAAAACCGGGGGAGGGATAGGAGTTTTAGGTGCTGTGAGGGATGTAAGTGATGATAAGTGTTAGCATGCACTCAGTGATTTTATTTTCCCACTCTTGGATTACCTTTGGCCTGGAGATATAACAAAAAACTCTGTTGCATACTTCAGCATGGCAATATTTATATAAATGTGGGCAGAAGCTGAAGTTGCCTGCAGCTGACTATGGGTGGTAGCTTGTGTTTATTTTCTGGTGGTTGTCTTAGACAAAGTCTTTTGGGGATCAGGGGCTTTCCCAGCTAGAGGTAGACTATCAGGGCCAAGATGGGAATTGTTCCAAAGTGGAATGTGATACAGATGCTTCCAGCTCAACCTCACAAGGACTATTTCTGCCAAGCTTTACTCCTACGAGTAAACCTCCCTTGGACTTAATGTCTCATTGGATTTCAAGGAAGAACATTTTCATGTAAGTGGTAGGGTCTTGTGCCTTCACTCTGGTTTGGCGAGATGCAGAATAGCAGCATGGATGCAGGATCTGTAAAACTGCTCTAGTGCCAGGTTGTGTTTGAGTTTAATATGCTACCTTTTGTGGCATATTAACTCAAAGACCTGCAATAAGATTGAGCTTAAGGACATTATTTCAATGGGTCTGTAAGGGCTTCAAGATCAGAGCAGATAGTGGTCTTCTCAGCCCGTACTATATAAGTAGCAAAGCTCAAGAATATGCACACCAGTCTGTTAGATATGCACTAAATATCTATTATCTCTGTTGCATAATTGGACAAGATTGTACCTAACATCAATTGCTTTGGAGGATGTGTGCCCCTGCAGTGACAAAATACTCTTACCCAGATATCCTACCCCCACTAAATTCCCCCTAAACTCCTGACCACGACTGTCTCTGCCTAAGCAGGATTGTGAGCATAATTTAAAAAAAAAAAAAAAAAGATAAAGTACAAACTGAGTCACCTTCTGAATTAGTGGAGAGCTGTCTAACAATAGAGAACTATCTCTAAAGTCCTGCCATTGTTACTGAGAAGAATGATTTTGTTCAGTCCCAGTTTTGCTTAAGGAGAGATATCAAAGAAAGGAGTGAAAGAAAAACGATCTATTATAAGCATGACCACTTTCATTTACCTTCATCCTGAACACTGAAATCTATAGGAATCTTGTGTATGTATCAGACATACGAATTGTATCTTATCATTTGTAGCTTCTGTATCATTTTGGCATTTTTTTCCCCTCATTTTGAACTCCTCCAGTCCTTTTAAGCTCTTGAATAGATGTGGTGACACAATGGCTTTCCCTGCCCCCGCCACTGCCATGATCTCTCTGATAATTTTGTCTACTGAACCTTTTCTGTACCCTCAGCCCAGAGTTTAAACTGGGCGTTGACTGGAGCCCTTTCAGCTGTGTTTGCTGGGATTGTACTGCTTTGGATTCATGTTAAAGCTGATATATAGCTTAATCTACACTGCCCACAAAAGGTAATTGTTCAATTTTATTTTTATAGTGCTTCAATTTACAGCAGGTAGTTATTTTTTGTATAGGCTTATGCATTTCAGATGGCAAAGCCCCATCATTTTAGTGCAAAGGTTTCATGTAGCCACCTGCAGACTGTATTTTTAAAATCCTGACAATTTTTTGTTCTGGGTTCTGGGACAACTTTGCTACACCTGTGGTTTAATATGATATAGGATTAATTATACCCTACAGGCAACTATGCAGCTTTTGTCTTTACCTCTGAAAGGAATGTTTAAGAGGTGTCCAACCACTTTAAGCAGGGAAAGGGGGTGATGACAACATTCTCTACATTACTGCTTTGCCATTCTTCAGCAATAGACTGGCCACTGCTATGTTGTGATGGTTCTGCAGCTCCAGGAATTGCATGTGAATTTTTCCTATTTCAACTGTTAAAATTGCTTTACTGGGGTCCTGGATATATTATGAACTTAAAGACTAATCCAGCCTTTGAACACCGCCACATGCTACACTAAATTCAAGCAGATAAACCTTATGAGACACTAAAAGAAGAAGAAGTTACTGGCTTTAATGAGAGGCTTTGATGACAGTCACCTAGATTAGACGGCAAAGCAGCAAAAGGCAAAGCGGTTTGGCTTTTACAGGAAACTTCACAAAATTACTTAATTTAATGGTCCCCCATTAAGTAGTAAATGCTAGAATTAGAGTCTATGGGGTGTTTCTTATTGTCTTCCCCATGCCAGTCTTAGGTCTTTGTCTGGTGGCCCACTTCAGCATTACGCAGGAGCAAACAACTGTCTGTTTTGATGCTGTAGGTGAGTTTAATCTAATATCCTCTCACCATAATGGTTAGTGCATCTGAAAACACTTCCGGATGCTTCATATTGGTGCTAAAGGGAAGATCACTTGAAAAACTGTATTAGTTGGGAACACGTGTGTTATACAAAATACCTTATGCTTTTCCTTCCCATACCTTAGTTGCTGCTGAAAGGTTAGCATAAATAATTTCTTCAATGCTAGCTGTTGCTTTTGTCTCTGTATTATTAATAAATTCAATAACCAACAGCTCTAGCATGGAGTTTGTGGGTGTCCTGCCGTTAATCTTTTGCTACAGGGAAAGCAAGCTGACTATCTTTGATCTCAGTCTCCTAGCCACTTTCCAATGCATGACAAAATGTTACCTCTCATCCCATGACTACTCATTTTTTATAAGTCGCTAGAGAGGGACTTGGTCAAAAGCTTTTGCGAGTTTAAATAAGTGGCCTCTGGTGGTTGCTAAGGGACAGGGTATTTCAGCTCTCATTGTGAAATGTTCGAAATGCAAGAGTATTTGCAGGCCAAGCTTTCTTAGTTCCCCAACACAGAAGGGGGATTCAACTCAGCTGCCTTTAACTGTCTGCATGCCAGCTGCCTAATCTGAGTTAGTTATCTGGGCTATGTCTTTAGTCACTGTAGAGGGAAAGAAGTACCTCCAAAGGGCAATTCATTTCATCCTAAAGAGGTGTGTTTAAAGGTTTCATTTGCTGAGATCCAGGCTTCAGTGGCAAACCTGGCTTAAGTCGTTTCTGCTTCTGAATTCTCAGTTCCCATCCCTTTGGATATGCTGGAATAGCTGTTGCTGGGACCATGCTGGAAGAGGGCAATAGAATGGATTTGTCTTATTTTTAAGCTCACAAGAGACTCTCACGGAAATTAAGGAAATGGCTTTGCAAGGCTGCTGAGCTGATTTAATGGCTAATTGACACTGAAAGGTGAAGGTCTGGGTCATCTTCACTCTGCGTCTCTCACAGGATGGTCTGGTCTTCCCTTACATGTCTAGCCATGTGTTTCCATCCTCTCTCCGTGTCAGCACAAAGTTCTTGTACTTGCATAATGGACTTGTCAGGGAAACTATCAGAGTATGAGCACTACCAAGCATAATAATTTTTAATAATTATTTAATAATAATTTTTAGCCATGAAAGTGTAAAAAATTGACTTGATTGTGGTAGAGAATGGAAATCTTATAAAGCATTTTTGATGTTGCAGTCAGCATGTCGTTGAGCAACCTTTATAATAGTTTAGAGCAATTTTGTTCATCCAGACACCTATTTCACTTCACTGATTGTAGGGGGAGACTTGATGAGTAGCTTAGATTTAATGGCTAACTTTCACATGACTATGTTTGTCGAGATGAGTGTTATTGTAAGCTGCTGCTTGTCAGTGGCACTTGAGGCCCAGAATGCAGCAGTTGTGAAGGATTGACTAGTATGGCCTCAGAGAGCTCAGGGAAAGCCTTTCATAATATAGGAAAATCATTTCACTCCTGGGCCTGTTTTTTTTTTGGATTTTAATGTACTGCTTGGAAAACTCAGCTGATCACTGCACTTCCTTGGTTTCCTGTATCAGGCTGATTTAAGTGGAGACTCCATTTGGACATCAGAAATGATGTGGTAATTTGGTATGCTCAAAGGCTCTTCACTTATTTAAAAAGAATTAAGGCAATGAGTGAACCATCTATTATTTATTGATAGCTCTTAAGAAAGCACTATGGTAGGTGCTGTTGCAAATAGACGTATCATGCGATTGAGAAATTAAAGTCTTTGTTGACGCTTTCTAAAATTGTTTCAAATGGTCTTTCAAAAGGAAGACTTTCCAGTCTTTGACAGCTTTGAAAGGATTGCTTTGGAAGCTCTTTCTGAGTTGCATAAATGGCTTTTTTCAGATGGCACCAAAAAGCCACATGAATTCTTCTACATCTTCAGATGCCCAGATGCTGTACACACTTCTTGAATGAGGAAGGCTGGAAGGTAGCTAACCTACCTTGTGCATAACCTACCTTTCATTGCAACTTTAGGGATAAATTATATCCTTGGTTCAGTGTCTAGGAGAGAACAGGACTTAGAGCCTACCTTCTCCACACCGCCTTCATGACTCTCTAATCTCCAGGTACTTCCTAAAAGCAGAACCTCCTTAGAGAGGCTGCAGATGTGGTGAGTCACAGTAAGGAAGGAATCCAAGAAGAGGTATCCTTCCCTTCTCTATCTATAGAGGTCTGAATACCAACTTTCTCTTTCTAGTGTAAGTTATAACAATACAGGGCTAAAATAATGGGTTAGGGACTCATTATCCTAGCTTTGAATGCTTAATGCATAATAATTGTGTCTGAAATAGATGTCTAGACACACTTTATACTCAAGAGGAAGAAGAAGGCACTTCTGAGCTCTGGTTCGTCTGTCCGATTTTAATCACCATACTTTAGTGCAGAAACTCCAGTTTGTGCACCAAACAGTTTCTGTCAGTTGACTGCAAAGGAAGATGAGGTGAGCAGATCAGATCAGGACATGCACATGGAGCTGAGTCCTCTCTCAGTGTATAGCAACTGCGGTACACATGTATGTAGTCTGCCTTTCTGCATGTGTGTGGAAAACCAGTCTCTTTCTGTAGAGGTCAGATTGTTGCAACCCAGCACATGTAATAAAAACTTGAATTCAGCTGGATTTCAGGAAATGAGAAAATCAGTGTGTGGCTGGAGGAAGACCGTAAAGGAGGAGGCTTTACGGTTTAATAGCACCAAGACAAATACAGCTGCTGGCCTTTTCTTTAGACTCCTGGAAAACAGGTCCAGTCTGTTGTTACTGTGAGCGTTTCACTAAAAAATGCAAACTCCGTGCCAGGTGAGATATTTGCTTTTATGTTTCTGCACAATGTGGAGCCATTCAAATTCATATTCCACTCTTCTATTTGTATATATTGCAACACTTCCCACTTTTTCTAAGTATCTTACCAGTGTGCAGAAGGGTCAGTCAGTGCAGCCTTGAGCCAACTGAAGATTCTCCGTCTGTATTTGGAAATCACATAGCTGCTGTGTCTCTACGTAATTAGTTCAACACTGTGCCAGACTAATAGGACTACATAGCTTCCAGATTATATCTGACTGGCTCGGAGAGATGGAGACATCAGAAATTTAAGCATGTACTGTGCTTGACTGAGGAATGTGTTTGTGATATCAAACACTTTTTTTTTTTTTTTTTTGTTCTGGTGGGTGTTGTGTAAAAGAACTAAATGAAAATGGTCATTAGTGAGATGAGGCCTGCTTACTCTGTAATGAGTCGTGGCCCAGCACTGAAGTCCTAGGCTCACTCCTGAGAGATTTGAATTTTGCTGCTGGATTTTTTTCTGCTGTAAGTATCACTAACTGTATTTTGTGTAGGCAGTCTTTGTTGTTATACAGCACTGGTATCTGACTAAAACTGAAAACTTGTAATAAGAAGGAAATCAAAGGACATAAACGCAAGGTACCTTTTTAGTTTCTGAGGGATTTTGAAGGACTAGTTGTTCCCACTAGCTTGGGAAATGCTGCAGTTTGTCTTAAAACATGGCAATAACAAAAATAGTAAGTATCAGAAAGTACCTGGTTTCCACTGGCAGAAAAAAAAATAAAATTAAGTACCCATTATGAGTTTTTTAAAATACAGGGTTATTTTACTTTCACAAAACCTGGATATTGTCAGACAAGACTTTCTACCTTCAGTCACCCATAACAAACAAATGAATATGTTTAACATTTCCCCATATATTTTTACTGTTGATGGTGGAAGCCCAAGAGGATCCTTGTCTCCTGACTTTTCCCATGAAAGAGGAGCTGATGACCAGAAAAACCTCCAATCTCAGACTCCTCTGAAGAGTTCCTTGGACTTTTTTTAAGCTTTGCCTATAAGAAACATTTTTAAAATTATTAATCAGCAAATTTCATAGAAAAGACTAGCTTAATGGATTTTTTTCTATCACCTTTTTTTCTGCTGAAGTCACTGGCATTGCTCCTATTTATATAAATGGAACCAGTGTTTCATCTGCACCTGTGATGGTAATATTGTATCTATAGTTTGCTGTGTGTATAGTTTTAATGAAAATGTTATTGTGAGGAATCTAATTTTCTTCTCCTGTCATTAGCCTATGTAGGGAAACAACCCATTAGCACTGTAGACTGTGATACAGCAGGTATCAGAAAATCATTTGCATTTTAGGCTAATAAAGTGTTTCTAAAAAAGTTGCAATCTTGTCAGTACCTGCTGGTATAATTCTGTTAATTTGTGAAAAAATGTTAGTTTCCAGACATCCTGATTATGCACATTTTTGGTGATGTTGTATGGAGCATGAGGAGAAGTGTACACAGTTAGGAAGCAAAGTAGGTGGACTCCAAGGTGACATGGTCAGTCTGCATTGGAGCTGAAGGAATTGGTGTTTCTAAAGAATCGCTGAGGAGAAGTTCATGTTTTCTGTGATAAATAGCAATATAGCCCAAGTGCTGTAGTTCAGTGCTCAGGTGACAAATGACACTAGAAATCTGTCTGTCCAGAACAACCATCCAAATCCCTGGAAAAGCCTCAGCTCCCATTGCTGCCACAGGAAAAGCTTTGCTTTGTACATGTCCCTTTTCTTTGACAGGAAAGCCTTCACTGGGAGAGGCAAAGCAATGGGTATATGGTCTTAAGTGTCCAGATGAGCAAGGCTCCCTGATAAGGATGGGCTGTGTCTCAGGTGACTTCAGCTTTCTGGAGCTCAGACATCAACTCTAAAGCTATGGTTCCTTGAATATTTCTCTTGTCAGTGGTGCTGCTTTATAGCAGTTCCTGTTCTGGCTACTCATTGCTGCTCCCAAGTTTCTCCTTTTGATGGGTCAATACTGCTCTTCAAGTGGTTATGCATTGAAATGCATTAACCTAATTTGAGGGCAGGGGGAGACAAGCATACAGAACAAGCTTTGTATTTCTCTTTTTCCCCCAGTGTTTTTCAGCTGGACTAGTTCTGTTATCTGCTTCACAGAATGTTGTCTTAAAAAGCTAGGCCAACATCTCCGAGGAGCAGTGAAGTCTGGGGAGAAGGGAGAGAGGATGGGAATATTATGTGCTGCCAGTGCCAAAACTATAAACTGATGTTTAGGATACATATCGTATCTCACAGCATGGGAGGAATCACATTCCAGAGATGCCTCTCTCTATCTGTTGGCCATACATACAGATTAAGCAACTAACTTAGATGAAGGAAGCTATTCAGTTTGCCAAAACATAGGTGCCTACTCCCCATTGTTTGCTTTAGGGCATTGGCCTCTGGCTGACACTCTGGAAGAGCACGTCCTGTGCTATAGCTGCCAGGCCTTTGCAGATATCTTACCTCTGTAAAGATTTCTAAAATGACACTGAATGCTTGTGCTTGGGCCCCTGAATTGTCAAAAAGTTCAATTTTAGTGTTTCAGCTAACTTTAGTTAACTAAGTGTGCAAAGAGCTCTTGCCAGCGTATGCATGCAAAGACCACCCTTGTGGACCTCCTCTCCCAGCCTTTTATTACCTAGTCTGGTGCAATGTGCAGGAAGGTTCATCAGCTCTTTCTTCTAGTGCATGATGGGGAGCAGAATCCAAAAAAGCAAATGTGAAACCAGTGCAGCCAGGAGTAACTGATAACCCACCCCTATTTTTTGTTCCAGTGACTGGAAAGGAGGGAAAATAGCTTCAATTATCCTTGTATTAAATTACTTTTTTTGTCAACTTTGCAATGAAATAAAAGAACAGCTTCCGAGGAAGGCATAAACTCCAAAGGATGGCACTGAGGAGGTCTCATGACCATTGCCTCTCTTCTCTTTGCTACCCTTCATATGGACATCATCTGTGGTCTTGCGAGTATGTGTCCGTGGCTTTCAGCAGCATCCCCCAGAAAGAGTAATTACTCTGCTTATGCACCTGAGAAGCAATTTGCTGCTACCCCGAACTAGCAGTAAAGAATCTCATGTTACTGGCCAGTAGGCTTGAAGGCTTCACCTGTTCCCATTCTTGCCTGTCTTCCAGGTGTGTAAAGGGTGGGAACATCTTTTATTCTGTGCCTACTTAAGCCACAGGAGGAAAATGAGGAGCAGAGGAGTTTCTTATTCCCTTGAAAGAGCTTGTAGTCCAAGCTGTAGTCTCAACCAGTGCACATACATTTTAGTTCATTTGTAAAGGGTCATTTTTACTAATGAACTTCCTCAGAAATTTCCCTTTTGCTTTACAGTGTATCCGTAGAAGGCCCATGAGATTAAAATCCTTGTGCATGAAAGGCATGAAAGATGGGACCTGCTTTAATTGTAATGTGTTGTTTGCTGACCATTAAATAAAGATGAAATAAATTGTCCCATTTCCTGTCTCTGAGGCTGGTTGTTTGAGCATATTACTCATCTGGGGAGAGTGTATTGTATTGCCAAGGCTGAGAGCACACACATTTATCATTAGGAACAGCACAGGGATGAGTTGCTTTCCCGTAGCCTTGTCTTTTGTTTGTGAGATTAACTTGTTTTCAGCATTGCAAACTCAGTGTTATGGAACAATTCCATACTCAGTCATTTAAGAGCTGAATATGGTTTTCCCTCATGTAGAATGCAAGTTCCTATCTTCAGCAGTATACTTTGAGATTTTACAGTTGTTATTTACTACTGGAATGGTGTATCAGGCTTAAATATAGGAGAAGGCAAGGTCTTTTCACTATGCAAGTAGATGTGTGCTGTCTTTGCTCTCTTTCGTTGGATCTATTTTGTTTGTCAGTGAGAATATTTCCTCCGCAGAGTTTATGGACTCAGGCACCTTTAATCCAAAATCTTAAATCACCTTAAACCCTAAATCAAAGTCATTTGGTATGTAGAGGTGTAAAGTCTTCTTAACCCTCTCTGATTCTTGCCCCCAGTGCAAAGTCAACTGTCTTCATTTGGGTGTCAAATATGGATTTGAATGCATTATATTGTTAAACCTTTGGCTTTTAACAGTAACAGGTTTGTTGCCTGCAATTGCAAGATGGAGAGATGGGATGAAGGAGTGATGCAAAATAGAAGTGATCATGTATTCTGGCCTGTCTGATATGATGTCGTGATGTAGGCTTCGATTTGTTTAGTGTTTAAAGAGATTCCACAGAGACTTGAAAGTGAGGTATGGGCAGGTGCGAATGAAAAGGAGGCAGGAGAGCTGCACTGCTATCTTCAGGCATTCAGATCAGAACCTGCCCTTTAACTTCCAGCTGGAACTCCTGCAGAAGCCAGGCTCCAAAAGCATTTGTGGGTTCGATCCTTGTTCCATTACCAGCCATGCTGCTGTGAATCCGTGGCAGCAGGAGATCATTTTTAGCCTCGTATCTGCACAGAGGCCCTTCAGCTGCTGCAAAGAAGAGGCCTTATAGCTTCTAGATGCTTTTGCCCATCTGCACTTCTGAAAATCAATTATTAACAGGGCAGCAACTTATCAGTGCTCCCAGGGCACTTTTCAGCACCTCCTGGTTTCTCTGTGAAAGAGGAGAAAGTAGTCCCTTTGAGGCAGGGAAGCTTTTATTCACAGTTTCACGGAGGACAAACCAAACTTCTGGTGACACAGGTGAGGAAACCCATCTTCAAGTGAGGAGGGAACACAGTGGGTGCTTTGAGTCCAAGGAGCCTCCTGCCAGTTATCATACCACCAGACGATGAGTATTACATTTATTTCCCTAGAACAAAGGATCCAAATTATTGCTACTTATGGGGA
The DNA here is from genome assembly GCF_003031625.1 of Empidonax traillii. Lineage (NCBI taxonomy): Eukaryota > Metazoa > Chordata > Aves > Passeriformes > Tyrannidae > Empidonax > Empidonax traillii. Next base: position 667,316 of record NW_020955412.1, read on the forward strand.
AAAGGTTGAAGGCAGCTCCAGGGCACTGTGTGAAAGGAAATAAAAAAAGCAGCTGTAAATTATAACAACCCAATGGGAGAGAAGAAAAAAAAAAAAGGAAAAAAAAGGCAGCCCATTGTCTTTTATTATAGTGCTAAATCAGTGAGAAAGAAGGTAGTTGGTTTGTCAAGATGTAATCCACATTGCTTACAACACCCAAATTTGCTTTCATTAGAATGTCAGTTTTCTGATTAAATTATTTTGCTGTTATTATTTAGCCTTTATGCAAATGAGCCCCCCAAAGTGCTAGTTCCTGCTCACAAGAAATCCTCTCTGCATGGAAGTGGAGTAGTTGTGTAACTCTCCTTCTCAAGGTGAACACAATTAAATATAAAAATACTAACAAAAGTAGGGCTCCAAAATCTCTTTATATAGCCACAGTGATAACTGATAATACTTAATGCTCTGACAAGCTTTTACCCTTGTTGTTGAAAGGCAGCACTAAGGCAAACACAGGTGTAAATAGCTGACCATGAACAGCAAAATCAAGGTTCAACTAGGATATTCAACATAAACTTTGGTCAAAAGTAGGTGATGGGCAATTTCAAGCATAAAAACCCCATTGTTTTAAAATATTTTAACCTCAGCTGCATAATCAATATTTTTCATTTACTATCTATAGTACTTTATTGCACCTTCTGTTTTTGTTAATTCCTGTTTCTCCATAATGATGTGGAACAGCTTCAGCAGATGCACATTGGTAAGGAAGATTGCCTCACTGATTCCACCATGAGAAGGGAGCAATGTGTGGGCAACAGTGGGAATCTCTTTGTAGCCAAGTAGAGAAAGGAAAGATTTCATGGAAGCTGTTATGTTGCTTGGTTATGAAGTATGTTGAAATGTAATATTGGTATAATATAGTATAATATTGGATGGATGGTAGACAAGTGTGGTGAGGGCATGGTCTGAGTGATGGATGTTTGGAGGAGAGACAGCTCGAAAGCTCAACTGTACCACAGAGGTAGTCCAGAAGGTGCTGAGCCTGAAGAAGGCTTCCTGGAGGTCTATTCAGAGCTTTACTGAGGATACCACAACCAGTGGAAGAACCAAAGGCCTGTGGGGAATGGGTGCCAGAAAGTTGTTTGGAGCCAAAAGGGAGATGGCTTAAACCTTGGCAAAAGCTGGGTATATTGTTTCTTCTTTGTTGACTGCTGAGGTCCTGAGAGCATAGTTATAATGCAGGGGCTAGGATGGCTCAGTCCAGATTTTTCCTGGGAGCAAAACTCCCAGGCATCTTAGACCCTCACTTAGACTGTGGTTTCCACAGGCTGTGGATATTGAGTTTTATACTGGTTCTGTTTCCCCTCCTCCCCTAAAAAGATGTACTAGAAGGAGAAAAAAAAAGTAGAGTTTAATAAAAATTGTAACATTTGCTAAAATTTACTGAATAGCTTCTACATAAGGGCTAAGTAGGTAGGACTATTCAGCCTGGAAAAGAGGTTACTGAAAAGGTTATGTGACAGACTTATAGAATAGTGCATTATAAGGAAAAGTAGCAGACAAGAATAGCAGACTCTCCTATTCATTAGAAAAACTGAAGGGCATCAAAGAGTACTAGCAGGCAGTGAGTTCAAAACAAACAAAAGGAGGTGTTTCCTCATACAGGTAGTGAGCATCGTGCATAGCAATTTCTGAAACCGCTGAACTTATGAGAGTAATTCATGGCAGAAAAATTCCCGAAGGCCTGTTGAGTATAAGGGCATTGCCTATGGCTCAGAAAGTCCTTGAGCTGCGAAATCTGCAAGCCTGGAGGAATGATCTTCAGAAGTGTCTGTAACATACCTGTTCTGTTCTTCATATGGCCAGATATGGAACTAGGGGGATCTTTGATCTGACCCAGTAAATCTATAAGTGTGGTCTTAAAGTTTAGGAAGAGTGTCTGTCCCACTGCATCTGTTTCAAAAACCACTCTGTATGAGGGTCAGCTTGAAACCTATTTAAAGATTTTCCTGTTCTTCCATATGCACATTGCTGCGTGCTGGTTTGTCCATATGGCTGCACAGTGCTGTGCTGTGGCCTGAGAGATTGGTGAGCAGAAAGGAACAAAAATCCAGTGCTTAAGCTTTTAAAATATGTTTGGAGTGCTTTTTAAAGCATGTTTTTTTCTTTATTGTCTCTTCTTTTTTCCTCTCAATCACATAAACACATCATACACTGTTGAGCTAAGTGCGCTGGGTTTGATTGTCTGTGTCTGTGCTAGGGAAAGCCATGGAAAAGTAAAGACAGCATGAGCTACCATGGGGAATTCTTGGGTCCAGTGTTTTCCAGAGTGTATTGCAAGGCCTGCCAGCCCCTGATATGAAGATAGGTACTTCAGAGCTGCTCTAATTTATGCTTATCTTTCTACAGGCTTTGGAAAACAAGTAACAGGGGAGCAGCACATTCCAATTATGCCCTTGATATATTCCTTATCCTGAGGACCATAAGCGTGACAGCCTTATCCTCTTTGCTCCTCATGTCTGCTCCTTGAGGAGGCACAGCAAAAGGGAGAGAAGGAGGAAGTGGGGGGAGTTCTGCATAGGTAGTAGATGGGTGATTTCTCCTGGTTTTAAATACCTTTGGGACTTTTCTTTCTTCTTGAATTTTCCTATTTATGAAAATGCAGCATCTAACCGGTGAGCAAAGCTCACTTTAGTTTGTCGGAATAGGATGAAATTTCTAGAATCAAGACTGTTAGACTGCTGCAGGCAGATTGGACAACAGTCCAGAGGTTTCCAGAGCTGCTTTGTCTCTGTCGCTTGGAATTCCTCCATCCTCCTCATCATCAATTCAACCTCTATATCCCTATTTCTTCCCTATTTCACATCAGCAAAATGAACAAGACATAGCATTCTTGCAAAAATAAAATATCAACTGGGAATGGACTGAAGTGTGATTTCCCTCCTCGTCAGCTTCTCCCTTACTCTCAGAAATGTTTGTGCTTTCATTCCTCCCCAGCCTGCCAGGAGCAGCCACTAAGGCATTTGACTTTAAATGATGAGTCTAGCTGGAGAGGGCAAGAGGGTGGTCTCCTAAGCATGACTGGGAGTTATTAGTCCAGTTTAATTATTAGGGGAATTTATGTGGTGACCATCAATCAAGGCTTAGGCACATCAGATTGTGCTGTATAAACTGGCCTGAGCCCAAACTGCATAAGATGACTTTCATCTTAATATTATTACTGTGATTTGCTAGCTTAGTGTATAGCTCAAACATATGCTGAAAATGGGAAACTCAGGCAAAAACCATCAAATATCCCAGGACTGTGAATGTCAGTTTGCATATCAAATGGAATAAACTTGGACTGCCTTGGGTGAGCGATAAATTATAACAATTTGGCATTGATGGGAAAAGGTCTAGCAAAGGATTATAACATGTTGCCTTTGCTTAGGATTACTGAATCATGTCAAGGAATTTGCAGCGAAGGATACTATGCCTGAGCCAGTTTTGCTAGTGGGATTGAGGCAACGCGCTAAACAAAAGCAGGCTTGTGGCACTTGTATTTCCTTCACCAAACCAGAGGCTCTTTTAAGTACTTGTGAACAACTGAGTATTGCTCCCTGCTGGGACTGACTTCTTGAGAAGGTCATGTTTGTCAAATAAAAGTGGTCAGGTGATCCATAGTAATAAATAGTGGTTTTAACTTCTCCATATGGAGTACAAAAGAACCAGAGGAAAAGAACACTGCAAAAAATAAAATATTTAGAAAAAAATTAGTTGGTGCCCAGGTCAAAGATACAACCTGGCCCCAACCTCCCCTGGCATTTCCCTTGTCTCCCAGGTCACTATAAGAAGCAGCTCCCCATTGTTCCCCTGCATTTCCTCTTGGGCCATGCAGAAAGAATCTTGTTTGGCCCAAGCTTAGGAGAGGCGTAGGATGACAATGAGCTGGCTCTCAATCTATCCCAGCTTCATAGGGATGAGTCAGAAAAAGGTGTGTGAAATGTGGGCTGGACTTTCTTCCTTATTTATTTAAGTTCTTGCCCAGGTGCTGTGGTGTTGAATGCCTGTCCTCACTGAGGCCACCGCAGAAGGGACACTGGGCCAACTGGGATTGTAGATGGGTTTCAGCCCTCTGGTCTTGTGCTCATTGAACGGGGTGCAAACTTTGGCTGAGGAAAGGCCTCTGGAGTCTGAAATTAAGTAAAATTAATTTAATGACAACCAAAGACTCTTTATGAAACTCAGTGATCTGCAGATTAACAATTATAGTGACCAAATGTATTTTAAGAAAAAGTCTGAAAAAAAATCCCTCAGACTATAGAAAGGTACACAAACTCATCCTTTACTCTGTAAAACCACACTGTTTAAACTTGTTATAGCATTTTCATGGCCAAAAGGTGCAGAGTGCACAGCAGTGGCCTGTGTAGAAAAGTCCTGGGGCACACATACAGCACCTGTGAGCTGCGGCACCGATTGCTCCCTGCCACAGTATGCCTGGGCAAGGAGATCAAACACGTGCGTTTGGGCTGCCTGGCAATCGATGAGCCCCAATTGACAGCCCACGCTCCGACAGCTCCATGTGCAGCCTTGCCAGCAGCACAGAGCAGAAAATCTGCTAAATGCCTGCCTGGTTCAATCGGGTTTTCCTATTAACATTCCTCCACCATGTGGGAAGAGGGGAGGGGAAAGCCCAAGCATTATTTCTGTGGTGGGACAGCAGTGCATTGTGGCCCAGAAATCATCTGCTGCTGGTAGGGGAGGAGAGCAAAGGCAAGAGTAGGAAAGTGGATGGAGAGGAAAAGAAGCAGAGAGGGAAAGCTATGGAGATACAGTTCACTGGTAGCTTGTATGTATTTTTTATCACTGTATTCCCCCCAGAAATACAGTCACTCATGAGGATGATACATGGTACCATGTCCTGGTGCTGCAGCCTGAGGAAGAATTCAGCAAGAAGGGCCAGAGGCTTTTGGAACAGCCCCACGTGGGGCACCACAGGGCGGTTGGAGAGGCACATGCACAGGGTCAACTGGGGCTCCCTCCCTCTGATGCTCATTCTCCCGTCTCTACTCTGTACTTCTTTCAAAGGGAAACAAAAGCCAGAATTTTAAAATGTTGCAAAAAAGACTCAAAAAGCTATTTTGTGTTGTGTTGTTTGTGTATTTGTTTTTAACTGGAGATTGTGAAGTGTTATAGGGAGAAGGAATTGGGGCTTGGAACTTGGAAGAAGATTGATAATTTAGGGAGATAACTCTCCAGGACTTTCCCATTTGGCATTTCTTGTGAAAATTTCAGCTTCCATGGTGAAAAATCTGGTTATGGCCATAGCTTGGCAGTGAAGGGAGGCTGAGTCTGTGTAAATGTGCTGTGCAGAAGTGGACTAGGGGCAGCGTTATCCTTAGAAACTTTTGAAACCCTCTCTATTGGGTTTGCACGGCCAGATTTTGGTAGCAGGGGGCCTACATGGGTGCCTTCTGCAGGAAGCTGCCAGGAGCTTCCCCCATGTCCAGCAAAAACAATCCCAGGTGGCTCCGAGACAGATGTGCTGCTAGTCAAGGCTGGGCCGATAAGGAATGGTGGCAATGCCTCTGTGATAACGTATTTAAGAAGAAAAAAGTTATTGAGCAGATGTAATTGCAGACAGAGAAGAGAGGAGTGACACTATGTGAGAGGAACAACTTTGAAGACACCAAACTCAGTGGAGAAGGAGGAGGAGGTGCTTCAGGCACTAGAGCTGAGATTCCCCTGCAGCCCCTGGTGCAGACCGTGGTGAAGGAGCTGTGCCCCTGCAGCCCATGGAGGACCACGGGGATGCAGAGATCCACTTGCAGCCCCTGGAGGAGACCCATGCCAGAGCAGATGAATACCTGAAAAGAAGACTGAACCCATGGGAAATGCCTGGGGGAGCAGGTTTCTGGCAGGGACCTGCAGAGCTGTAGAATGAGGAGCCTATGCTGAAGCAGGTTTTCCTCATAGGACTTGTCACCCTGTGGGGGACCCACGATGGAGCAGGCTGCGCCTGAAAGACTACACTTCATGGAAGAGAAAAGAGGTGGATGTGCGTGTGGTTATCAGGGAAAACTTTATTCCTTCAGTGACAGCAGCTCTCCTGTGGATAGAGATGAAGGTTTGTAGCATATGAATACTATGCTGTAAGGTCAAAGGTTGTAGATATGCTGATAGCTATAAATTTTATGGGTGAATCCTTCCCAGCACCCTCCAGTTTTATAGTGAAAGGATTAGTACTTCTGGTCTTGCTGGAGTAATGGAGAGTGAGCTCTCTGCATCAAGACTGACATTCTCAAGTGGGCCATAATCTGCTCTCACATAAATAAATAGCATGCAGCTGTCACAAAAGCATTCATGGACTCAGGGCAGAAAAATGAGAGGATAAAGATATGTGGCAATTAAAATATTTAAGATTCAAATGAGCCTGTTGTCCTATGGAGCTGACCCAGAGTGTTTTCTTGTTAGGAAAAGTAAAGCGAGCCAGCTGGATGCTTTCCCTTGAACAAGCTAAGCGACCTCTGTAGCTGAACTGATGCTGTCCGGTGCCCTATGCTGGCATGCTGAAGGTGAATCAGGCACTGTCTGGACTTTCATTGTAACACAAAACTGCAAGCATTGTCCTCAGACCACGAATCTCTTCAGCTTCCTTAAGCAAATGAACTGACTGATTCTCTCTCCTGCTTTGCTTTGTGATGCCCAGTCAAATATGACTTTTTCTATGCTCTTTGTGAAATCTGTAAAAACTCCTGGTGTTTAAGAAGCACACACTTCCAATATATTGATCAGCTATTGAAATATTTAAAACCAAAAACAAATAAATAAGGTTAAGAGGCTATTCTAAAGGCAAATGATCAAGAACGCACTTGTCTCAGGGTTTTTACCAGTTCGCAGCTGGTAATTTTTGTGGCTGTGGTTTTAGGCAGAACAAATGTGGATGCTACCTTGGTTAACATACAATACAATACTTATGTAATGCCAATTATAGATAAACATCTTAATTAAAAACTGAGGAAAGCATGCTTAGATATTTTCTAGAAAGTAGGATTGGAATGTAATGTGAGTCTTTACAAATGCAATGGGGAATAACAGCTAATCTTGATGTTCTGAGACATTTATTTTGAAACAGCATTTATTTTGAAACAGCAAAGCCCTTATGCACAGGAGTAGTGCTGTTTTCAGAAAAACTGCCTACTATGTTGACAAAAGAAATCAGTGTTTGTACTTAAACACAAGACGTGACTATTTTGTATGTCTTGAAATGAAGAGCATGTTTTCCAGAAAAGACTAATAGGCTGGCCTATATAATTATTGAAATTCTGCGAATGCTTTACACAATAAGGCTGTTGTGGTCACGCAGTCATCTTATTTTTACTTGCTTCTCACAGATGCCTATTATTCAGCAACAGCTGAATTCAGACATAATACAGACAGTTTCTAAGTTCCTTGCTGCTCTCAGGGTTGGGTGGGTAAAAGCCAGAGGATCGTAATGAAGTTCTGCTGAAGACAGTCCAGATCAAACAGCAGTCAGGTGCAGTATTTGGCCAGGTATTTTCAAAGTGTCATCGGCCATATCCTCGGGTGGTACAATCAGCGAGGCTTCACTGAGCTCTGTGGCCTGTGCTGGTTCCTCTTGGGGTGTTCAGGTGCTGCTTTTCTCCCACTTTCTACAGTGGCTTTTTTATGCATCAAAAGGCTCTGAATTAAACCTCTAAGTAGCATGTAGGATGAAAACTACAATGAGTTTAGGAGCCGCTACCCAGGAAGCTAACTTAGCAATAAGAACTTGATAATAAAGTGCTCGATGAGAAAGGGAACTGAAATTTGAGAGTAGTAACAGGCCAACAGTGGAGCTCAAAGGAAATGTTTGAGGCTTTCAGATGTCCCAGCTGATTTTTGATACTGAAAAGATATCAGATAGTCAGAGCTAGCTGCACACTGGAGAGTTGTGTGAAACATGCTGCGAAGTCTGTCTTCCAGCTGACAAAACAGCCAAGCCATTATGAGGCGATCTGGCTAGCATCATATCTTTTAATGTATTTCCAGACTTTAGGTTCTGAATCTCCAGAGGACCATGAGCCTCCAGGGTCATCAGGGTTTCGACCTTTCTTTTATTGCCATAGCAACCAAAGCTGTCTTTAGTGTTTAAATTAGTTAATCAATTGCAGTCCTTGATTTATGCTCATTGGTAGCAGCCACCCTTGAAAGCTATTTCTTGACTAATATGTGCTTTTATCACAGGAGGGTGTTCCCACACTCTGGTTGAATAAGACCCTTTGATAGAGGAATTCACTTCATCATCTGAATTCAGCATCTCATCTGGGGCCAACTAATATGAATTACTATTATAGTTTTGTTGTATTTTTTTTCTTCTCTCTGTAATCATCTCATTCCTTTAGAAGGAGATGAGGTGTCACTCATTTGGAAAAAAGCATAATTGCTTCCATAAAAAAAGAGAGAATGCTCCACCTTTGAACTGTGTGTAAATGAAATTACAATGCACAAATAAGTTAATCACTTCAAAGAACTCTTTTGAATGAGGTCAAAATATGTACCATTTCCTGTTTAACTGGCATATTCTGATAATCCCTGATTCTTCTGAGATATAGCATGGAATAAAAAATTAAGGGCAAGGTCATCAACTGAAATGCCCTGAGACCCAGGACTATGCGTTGTTTTACTGTGTGGGTTTGGGTATATTACTCCAGCCCTTTGCAACTCACTTTCCTGAGTGATAAAATGCAGCTAATACCCACATTGCTCACATGGAATCAGTAAGTTTGAGTGGTTTTCCTCTTTGAAATCATACCTTCTTCTCTATTTCTGTTGCTGTTAAACAGATGTATCTGCAGAGGTACAGTGCTCCGTTCTGCCTGTGCTCCAAGCTGGCTTAAGAGAGTTACAGGCTCACATGGACAGGAATGGGACCTCTGGAGGTCTTTACCCAAGTCCCTGCTCAAAGCAGTTCCTGTGAGTTGTTCAGGCTGTGTCCAGCTGAGTTTTGACTACCTTCAAGAATAGAGATCCCACAACCTCAAGCCCATAGCTTGAGTTGGCACTGCCTCATCTCTGCAGAGATGTATTTCTGAGGACTGTACTCTTCCAGCAATTCTTCTTTGTATAGTGATGTATTTTAATACTTTTGCACTTCAACCTGCTTTGTCTCCTTGGGCAATTGCTGAAGTCAGGCTTTGGCTGTCTTGTGCATGTGCACATCCTGAGAAATTAACAATGCATGTGCTCTGTATTAAAAGTAGTTTCCAAATACTGGTCAAACTCTAATCTGTGAGTAGAGTTTTCTTTCTCTTCTAGTCATTGGTAGAAGCTTTAAGAATGACAAACATTGAGAAAGCTAGGAATTTCGTAATGAATTATTACAAAACAAAGATAATGTCTTCTCTGTTTTGGGATACATCCATAGCTATAGTAAACTATATTTGGTTGAGACAGTGTACATGTGCTTCTTGTAATACCTATCAATACATATTGGTTTTCCAAAAAGGACACAGGCTCTGTATTACCAAAGCCCACGTTGCTGAGTGGTGAAAAAGTTTTCAGTAATGCAGAGTGAAGCATGCTGTTTGAGGAGCAAAAAAATAATCCCTGCAGTCCAGCGTGGTGATCCTTTCTGTTGCCTTTAACCGGTGGCCCCTGGGGACACGTTTGCCTGGGCTGGCTTCTGACAACATGACCTCATCATTATGCTAAACCCATGTTCTTCCTGTCTTTACACAAATAGTCTTGCAATCCAAATGAGCATGCTCTTTGTTATTTTAAAGAGTGGCTGGTACCAAAGCGAATCATTTTTCTTTTGATTAGCATTTCCAAAGGATAACCTTTGTAAATTTTCCACAGAGGCTGCTGTTGCTACTGCAGAGTGCATCTGGTTGAGTTTTAATGTCTTAGCAATTCTTGGCCTAAAAATGCTGTTGTTCCTGGGACTTCTTGAAAGTTGTGACATGACAGCCAATGGGCACAATTACTTTTTTTTTCTGATGTGTGCATACTGTGTGATAGGATTCATGTTTTACATCCTCTGTTTATTGCCAAGGTAGCTGCTGTTGAGGGGAAGATGAAACCCAAAAGAGGCATATTTGTAATGTGCAATGGCAGTGCATCTCTGAAAGACATGGGACTGAGTGCCAGCTCAGAGAATCAATAAAATCAGAAAAATTTTTATATGCTTGCTTATGCCCTTGGGCATATTTCCCCTGTAACTCCAAGAGGGCTTTAATTTTATAAGTTTTGATACAACTTTGATCAAGAATTTGAGGCTTTGCCACATGTATCAGGCACTATCAAGTGAACTGACAAGCACCATATTTGATACTCTGTTGGTCCTCTGGACCAACACTATCCATTTGCAGAGGGATTAATTAGTTATGGTGCTGAGAGAAAGGATTTCAGTAGTAACTGAAGTAATTTATTGCTTAATGTAAAATAAATGAAGTGGGAGAGAGTATGGAGATTAGGATTTAGCTTGCTGTTTTATAATATTTAAGCTGATTGCAGGTATTTGGAATAGTTTGAATATCACTTTGGCACCAGTCCTGAGCCTTTTAATCTGATCTTTTTTTCTGATGTGACTCTGTGGAAAAGGGACCCAGCCCTTTGTGAAATTAGAAAAACAAGGCTAAACAGTGCTGGTACTATGCCAGACACCGCATGGTCAGTGGCTGACAGTGATCCTCACTGCTCTGATCCATGCTGGGAGCAGCAGTGGTGCATTTTGGTTGGAGATGGCATTTCTCAGGGCTTCTGGACACTGTTTACAAACTAACTGTAAAAACAAGAGGCTGTGGTGATCTCTCCATAAAGAAGATGTTAAAAAAGAAGATTTAAGAAGAAAAGATCTTGGCACCTCAGATGAGAATTGTGTTGCAGTCTTGAACTCCTTCTTGATATTTTGGTCTGACATGGACTGCATCTCCTTTGGGGCAACACCAGAGCACCACTAGTGTGTGTGTGATATTATATTCAGACTTTGGTTGCATAGGAAACCTTTTAAATCATTGGGCAGCATTGAGTGAAAATTGTGTGTGAAAATTGCCTAACAAGGAAAGCAGGGCAAAAAGAACCTTACAAGTAAAAAGTAGGATTAGTGGTTTCTCATTTCCAATAACTGGTAGCAAAGGCATAGGATGTTATCTGAAGAGTCAAACTGAGAAAAAGTCACTGAATGAAGGAATCTGTGTTAACAAACACATGCAAACTGCATAAAGCAGAGTTTGCCTTTGATGTCCATGTTATCTGTTAATTGTGTGCAGATGAGAGATTGTCTTACACTGATTTCAAGCTGCATTCCCTTTCATTCTCCACCAAACTTTACTCTCAGTTTTTTCTTTTTTTTTTTTTTTCGTCTGCACTTCACCTTTTCCTAGCTTTCTCTGCTTTTCCCCTAGTTGTTCTTCCTATTTCTGTCTTACCATCTGGTCTAACTCTACAGTGGTTCTTCTGCTTGATCACTGTCACTGGAATGGCATAGCAGGTATGTACCATTTCAGGCACATAAATTTTCCAGGAGCAGCTGTTACAACAGTTGTTTTTGCTTGAAAATGCAATTTCAAAGTCAATTGGAAATGATAGTTGTTTGGACTCAGGATAGTTATAAGTGAGGCACAATTAGACCAATACCGGTTTTGGTTTTGTGGTGTGGTTTTTCTTTTTTTTTTTCTTTAACAGGGGAGGAATCTAATCCTTATAGCTGTTACTCCCTTTTCATTATAAGTACTAGAATTTTATCATATAGTTTTCTCCTTTCCTTTTTTACATAGAAGTTCTGCTTTCCCTTATAGACTACCTTCACTTCCCTTCCTGAGACAGTATTCATCACTGTATATCCAAGTGTCTTCCTCCATGCTAATCATTGTCATGTGTGTTCATTTTCACTCTCTCCCTAAGAGCAGTGGGATGTTCAGTGACATCATTTTGCAAGTAGTAGGAAGAGATTTTATTTGGGTTGTGGCTCCTTTTCTTTTTTTTTTCTTATTCTGGTTTTTGGTTGTTTCTTCCTTCTCTTCTAGTTAGCGCATGGGGGTTTCAATTTTTTTCTTTCTTTTCCAATTTGCTTTAATAGGTTTCAGCATCTTCAGTCATTCTCCGTGCATCTCCACATCACAAATAAACCAGGATCTGAGATGATTAATCGTGGCATAGCCGTTTATTTTCTCTAAGGTATACATAGCTGAGTAAGATTTAATGGGCTTCGAAGGACAACTCGGAGGAACAGCAGGACATTTCAATTATCTTTTTGGAGAGCCAGGGGAATTGTCAGGAAAGCTATAATAGTGATACAGATAGATATTACAGTGAGGGGAGAGGATTTACTTGGAAAAGGCATTAGGAGGGGACTTCCCTGCTGTCTGACACCTGACAACACGGGTTACTGCTGAAAGCCTCTTTTCAAGACTCACTCTGGCTGTGCTGTTCTCTTCATCCAGGATCGTTTCTAAGCAAGTGAAACCTCGTAACAGACTGACTTTTCCAAATTAGCTGAAGATGGAGTTTCCTGTTGATTAATGAAAGCCCAGCAGCCAGTGAACCAGATGATGACAAAATTAGGCTTGTAAAGCACTCACTAAAGTTCGTGCAAGCCTCTGCACTGAGCAGAGTCCCTCCTACCCCTTCCCCCTGCTGAGTAGTTGCCGTGTTGAAAAGCATGACTTTTAGTCACCCTTAAAGTATTCAGGAGTTTGCCTTGAGATTGCTGAAGATGTTTTCAGGAGGGGAGTCACCAAGGGGGGTAGTGAGAGCTCAAGCCACATTCTGCCATCACTGCCCGGGGGGGTGCAAGCTTCTGTCTCCTAGGAAAGCTGAACTGCTCCCTGGGGAGCTGGTTTCTCTCCTACTTGTGGAAGCTGTTTTATTAAGTATGAAGTAGTTAAATAGTTTTGCACTAGGATGGAAAAATAGGAGTTCCTGTGCCCAAGCAAACTACAGGCTCTCTCACTCTTTGTCTCACTGAACAGTTATTTCTTCCATGCAAAGGGAAGCAAGTCCAAGCTCTGGGACTCCACTGGGCTGACCTCAACATGGAACAGGGGAGGCCAGGAGGGAACAGCTGAGGTGCCCTGGGTGAATGTGTAAAGTGATGGCTATTGGCCCTGCCCTTGTGCAAATGTGCCAAAAAATGAGCTTTCTGTGGCCTTTGCTGTTTTCCAAAATGCTGACACTGAAATAAATCTGGGATTTTTTTTGTTTCATTGACAGATACTAAAAGAAAAAAAAAAAAACAAACCTCCAAAAACCCCAAAACAAAAACCAACCACAAAAAACTCCCCAACCAAAACAAACTATATTTTTGGCTTTATCTGACTTCTTATATTTTTTTATAAGGCAATGCTGTTTTCATTTTCAATTCATGGGCCAATTGTGGAATAACACTGTTAGAAATAATATAGGGAATTACTCAATAATTGTTTCTATCTTCATTTTCATTGCTGGACTGTTTCAGTTTCAACTCTGGTGCTTTCCTCACTTGACAAGCAGCCTCCATTTTAAAGCTTAATGCTGTTAAACAACACTATCATCTGCTTTTTCATTTTGTAACACTGTTTAGCACTAATGATTCATGTAGATGATGTATACAATGTGTAACAGAAAATAAATATCACGGGGTTTGCTAGAAGAAAGGTAATACAATATTTGAGATCCTTGTTCCCTGGAGAAAGGAAACTGTAATTGTTTCCAGAAAGTGCTTGCCTGATGACTTTCGACCTTCCCAGGCTGTGGGACTGAGCTCCTGCTCTCAGCTGCCTTCCCACAGCAGGCTGAGTTCAGCCCTGAGGAAGGTCTGCAGCACAACCACGTCTCCAAGCAGGGAATGAGGAGTGCAGCTGAGCCCCAGAGCTGCTGACCAGGGATGGGCTGTGAGGTTACAGGTGAGTGGTGGCAGCTGCGCAGCCTTCTCTTTGGAGCAGCAACGCCTTGCATCCCTGCAGTGGTTCATGCAGAGTTGTGAATGTCAGGAGTTTGGGATTACCTCTTCATGGCTTTCCTCCACTCTGGCTTCATCTCTGTAGTCCCTTCTCTGTTACTCTGAGTACTAGCAGCTGCTGGAGTTGGGTGGATCCAGCTCAACAACATATAGTCACAAGAATGCACTCTATCCATCAAATACCTCGAGAGTGAATTGCTGAGTTTCTGAGGTGTGCTGTTTAAATCTTCACCATCTGCAATGGTTTTGGTAAAGTGACGTCACCACAAATCACAATCACAGGTGTTTTTTTCTGAAATCCAGAGGTCATAACCCATGGCCAATAATTTCAAAGGTAAGCAGTGATTATGTTGCCTCACTGCTGGTGGGAATCTTCTTACCAAAGGCTGAATTTCAGAGGCTGAGTGGCTAATGTAAGGCATAGACTCAGCTGAAGTGTGTTAAGCCCCCCTGATTTCATTAGTAATGCCTGCTGCAGCGTGTGCTTCCGGACGTGCTCTTGGGGAACAGCCCTGCTCATCGCCAATTAGTTATCGTAACAGAAATCAGGCCGTTGTTCTACTTTCATTAATTCTGGATCTTTGCACTGCAAAATCACCTGGCTGTACCAGAGGGACAGGCACTAAGCAATGGTAATATTCCTATTGAATTTGCCAAGGTTCACGCTGAATTTTATGCTGGCTGTTGGGTGACAGAGGACATATGGTCCAGCCTGAAGTTGCTTTAGGCCCTTTGAAACAGAGTCTTCAAGGGAAAAGTAATACTTTCAAAATTTTTGTCAATTTTGAATAACTGTAGGGAATTTTTACGTATTACTTTATATTGTGTGATTGTTGCAATTTTTGCTCTGATACAAGGCACCTTAAAACTGGACAAAAGAGTCTTGTGGACTCATGCCCACATATAATCCCACACAGTTCTTCATATTCTGAATGTGCAAGTAGCACTTGGTTACCACAATTCATGCTCTTTGTTGAAAATTCCCTCCTGCTCCCCTCTCTCTCAGCTTCATGTTTTTGCCATTTGCTAAACAGTCTGAGGCTTCAGACAAATAGCTTTCCAACAATAACTAGAGGTGGTAGCAGCCATATCAAGGATATTATAAAATCCTGCTGTCTGTGCTGTTTTGCTTAATCTTGACAACACAGCCAAGGGAACCAAGCACTGAACAGAAGGGATGTAAAATCTCTTAATTCAGTATAATGACAGATAGCATGCTTTGTCCTTTTGCAGGTCTTTATGAATGGTTAAAATTATGGCCAGGCTTGGATTAAGCAGCATTTCAACCAAAATATTGCACTTGGGTCTTTCAGACATTGAGTCATTTGAAAGATGGGGGAACATTTAATCTTACACCCACACAGACATCTTCAGTTCCAAAACAGGATCTCTCCTGACGTTTAATGACTCTCCAGCCTGTGTTGAAACTGAATGCTGAAAGGAAAATACATCAGTCAGCAAGGGAATGCTAAAACTCTCTCTGTACTCATTCAAACATCATTGTCAGCATCTCTGGTTTTTGAGGGTTTACACATGCTAAATATTCTGGGCAATAGTCTTTATAGTCTTTATAGCCACATCAATATTTCACTAGCCAGTTCTTCTTTATTGACCAGAGCGAAATACTCTGATTCTCCAGGAGCTGATTCCCAGCCTGGCCTGGGTTACTGATTTCCTTCATGTCTGATGCCTTTTGAGAATTCATTTGTGACTCTTGAACTTGACTCAGACCAGCTGAAAAATGGAATGAAAAATGGAAATGCTGGAAACTGCTTACTGTGTCTCATTTGAGCTCTCCTTCATAGGTGCAGTTCATCTTTGTCAAACCCAACATATCAGGTGGTTCTAACCTCTTTCCTGTTTTAATGGAAGACTTCTCTCAATTAGATTTTCCGTGATTTATGGAGATTTTGTGCCAATGCTGTAGCTGCACGTAGTTACTATTAGGGCAGAGAGTTGTCAGAAAAATAAAGGGAAGGTTTTAGATGAACTCTTAATTATAAGTGATTTTGAGCCTGGTTAATTATGTCACTTCTTCAACAGACTCGGCTGTGTCTGAAGATATCAATAGCCCTCGTGAGGATCAGAATAGCCTGAGAAGCATTTGGCAATGCTGGGACTGAACTCTCCTGAAACTGTCCCTGAATAATCAGCCCACTTTCACATGGCAGTAGACAAGGAAGCCAAAAGCTACAAAGACCTAGTTTAAGCATGCAGCCATTAGCTGGGAGGTTCACATGGTGTTATTTTACCTTCTGAGTTATATTACATACATGCCTAAGAGAATGGGGATATTTGGGGTTAAAAACAAGGTCTAAGGCTTAGAGGTGGCAGCTGTGTGGGCTGGAGGTGTCTTCTCTGGAGTTCTACTTAAATATCCACCAGCAGAATGAGGCACCTTACAAGGTTTTGTAGTGTTTATTTACCTGCCCTAGCAAGCCTGAGAGTGAAATGGCATTTGTGGACTTCAGAACCCCTGGGGTGAGCGAAGTTGCAGAATTACCATTAAATTTTAGGGTTCCCTCTGGAACCCTAAAAAGCTGTTCATACAGCTGCAGGGCAGCTGCAAGCCCCCCCTCCAGGTGTCTTACTGTCACTGGTGAGGGTAACACAACTGTTACTACCAAATGAAATAACACAGTGACTCTCAGCTTTCCTCTAACCATTATTTGTGTCTCACCAAGTCCTGGCGGAATGAGTGTAACTTTTCCTGTGGGGAGACATGAGATTCAGGAGCAGATTTTTTTTTTTTTTTTTCCCAGCAGTTTGATCTTTGCTCTTTTTTTCTGAAAAGGGACATTTTCTCATTATTTTCTTTATATTAGTTTTCCTTGTGAAAAGATAAGAAAAGCTGATAGGAATTTAGAGCAGAGAGTGAAGTGGCAAATGTGATATTTTCACTAGCTGCAGGTCACTTTAAAATGTGGTTTGTAACATTAACAGCATCTGTGTGTATGGAAGACCATTGAGTAGTTTTGTCCTTTCTGTTCTTTGGCACTGACATACTACAATTCCATTCAAGCCCACTTTTTTAAAAGACAGAAGGCTTTCTGGAGAGAAAGGCCTTTTGTGGCATAAACATAGGCACCTGTGTTGTACTGGGACCTGCTGGTTCATTATGACCCTGATAAGAAGGTACTCTGCAAAGCATCCCTTCAGGTGCCATTTGTTGGAACCAAGACTATAAAAAGAAAGGCAATAGCATAAATAATCTTGTCTGCTGTGAGATGCTTGGGATGCTGAGTTGTGCCGTGCAGGGTGGAGCTCCAGGATGGGTGCAGCAGTCCATGCAGACCCTGTCTCTGCAGGGCTCGCCCCATTGTAGTCATTTGAGCTCTTACAGGGTTTTCTTACAAGAAAACAACTCCATTCATCATTTCTAATGCCAAACAGAGAGGATGTTCACATGAGAACTTGTTGCTGCACTGTGAGATAAGGGCAAGGCCACACAGGTGTGTAGTTGTTGGTGTGGGATGGGAGCTGCCTGGGGGATCCTCCGTTATCATCCGTCAGCTGAGTCTGCCCTGCACCAAGGGATAGATGAGGCACAGTACAGGCCTGAAATAAGTCTGCACTCCTCATGCATGGCTTTGTCAAAAAGTTCTTATTCAAAGTAGTTGCCTTAATTTTATTTCAGCAGAAGCATCACTCTCTGCACTACCATGTGTTAGCCAGTGCCCTGTTAAGCTCTGTAGTGGGTTCTCATGGTGGATTAGCTGTAGTTTCATCTGTTCCTTGGGAAGGGTATATCACTGTCAATGTGCTTAGTCCTTCTGCAAAATTAAACCATTTAATATGCAAAAGATAATATTTATCATATATCTCTTGAAACAAAAACAAGGATGAAAAATATTGAGATAAAAAATCCAGAATTTCAGATTTTTTAATCCTATAAAACTTCAATACATTGAAACGCACAGAGTTTTATAGATTCAAATTCTGCTGAATCAATAACAAAAACTATTGAACTTTTTATTGGTATAGCATGACATGGTAGTTTCTTTTGTTCAGTTACTCCTTTGGTAGAATTTGTTAGCAAAAGATTTTTGAGAGGGGGAGAGAGAAAAAGAGTGGAAGAGAAAGGACGGTAGGAGTGTGAGGGGAGAAGGGAGAGAGGGAGAAAAGAAAGAAAGAAAGAAAAAGAAAGAAAGAAAGAAAGAAAGAGAAAGAAAGAAAGAAAGAAAAAGAAAGAAAGAAAGAAAAGAAAGAAAGAAAAAAAAGAAGAAAGAAATAAGAAAGCGAGAAAGAGGAAAGAAAGAAAGAGGAAGAAAGGGAAAGAAAGGAAGGAAGAGAGAAAAAAGAAAAAGAAAGAAAAGTAAGAAAAAGAAAGAAGGAAAGAAAAAAGAAAGAGAAAGAAAGAAAAAAAGAAAAAGAAAAAACAAAGAAAGGCAAGAAAGAAATTAATTTTATGTGTTTTAGCCATAGACTATTCCAATTTCCCTTGCTTACATATGGTGCCTACTTTAATTTTCTTTAGAGTAAAAAAAAATGGCAGAAGAATTACCATGCTGAAGTTGCAGACACATTTTTTTGACTTTCATCATCTTCAACACATTATGTCTGTAACTGCTTGTCCCTGCTGCTCAGTGGTTGCATTATTCAATTCTGAACTTTACATCTTCTAAAAATTCTATCAAATTCAGAATTTCAAGTATAAATTAGTTTTTACTAAAAAGATCAATTAAAAAGACTGGCCCAGTTTCCAAGTTAAAATACAAAAAGCATTCATATTTTTGCTGTATATAGAGCCAATGCAAAAAAAACCCAAAACATAATCAAAAAATTAAGATGTATTTACAAAGTGATTGGTCTCTTTTTTTAATTGGTTCCTCTCATTTCTCTGTACATCTTGAGTGTTTCCTTCACTTCTTTCAGCTGTGGAAGTTGCTCACCAGCCCCCAAGCTTTTGTCTCCTCTGTTGTATCCTAAGTGCTTATTTATTTCTCAGTGCTATAGGGAGGTAGTTCAGCAATAGTGACATTCAGGTGGATATTTTTCCTATCTGAGTCAGGGTAAGATGACTATATAACTATTTTCTTACCTCTTGTCTGGCTCTTGTTTACTGATGATGTATGACTTTTGGTTCAGTTGCTTAAATAGTTCAAGGCATGAGAAATGTAAGTCAATGAACTATAGGCCCGTTTCAGTCAATGTATGAATGTTGATAATATCTGAGTCCAAACTCTGGTTTAGAGCAAAAAAAGTTGAAAGTTCAAAAATCAAGGATAAGGTCTCCTTCATACATCTTTTTGTAAGCCCATATAATCTCTTGACTTCTCGTCCTTTTATTGGATAAGATTAATTTTGATCTCTGAAAGAAGAAATAAAGTGATCTGTGATTGGTATTTCTTGTGCCTGTAGCATCCATCATGAGATACAACCAAAACCAGTTTGTCTCTTCCAAAAATTACTGGCTACAATAGAAACCTAAGTATGTCAGGTTCATAGCAGGAGCTCTTCAAGTAGCAGAGACGTTAAAAAGTTAAATCTAGATAGTCTAACAGTGTTTGAAGTAAGGTTAATTCTTTCCTAAAGTTGTTCTTTCTTGTGCTTTCATATTTTGAGTTATGAAACTGGGGATGTGGGTAGGCAGGGCATCTGAAAGCCTTCTTTACTTTTAAAAGATTAAGGCATCCTCCACCTGCACTGCTCCTTGTGCTGCCAGTAGAATTCTTATAATTGGTTTGATGACAGAGCTGTGGCCCAAAGACTTGGAAGTATTAGAAAAATACAGACTCCTCACTTGCTCATTAAGCATTTTCTTTTTTTATCTACAAATATATGTGGATAAGATGCTAATTATGTGGATCCATCTGTTGTATTTAAAGTATCATAAATGTAGATCCTACGTTTAAAGCTTCATAGAAGCTTAGTATATTTCAAGCCCTTTTTAGAGTATGATTTTTTTAGAGCGCTATTTGCATCTGGAACAAAGTTTAGGAGTCTGTGAAGGCCTGCAGGTTGCCTGTCAGATCATTGTGACTGTATTTTCCCTTTGCTTTTGGGAACATCCATGACAAAGCATCTCACACGCATTGGCCACAGCCTCTACCATTTTTGTGACATCTGCTCCCAGCACATGGACTATATATCTGTTAAACACCATGGGGTAGAAATGCTTTCCTTCTTTCTTCAGCAGTAACCTGTTAACCTGCTAGAGAAGATCTTTTAGCTGAGCATTTCTACAAAATTATTTGCCATGTCTGATTTGCAGGTCCTTTGTGACATTTTCTGGAATGAATAAAGGGGACAGAAACAGCTGCTTAGTATTGAAGTGCCCAATGGTCAAGTGGTAGAACCATGAGCTCTTTTGATGATGCAACTGGATTGTAAGAAATGTACTGGAACTTTTCTTTCAGATTTTATAGCAGAACTGAAATACAAAGAATCAGGAAGAGATCCAGGTGACAGATTGCTACAGGAGTGGAAAAGTCCCACATGTCTTCCAGTTCGAGGCAAACCCATGTAACATATGGTTTACGTAAGGAACACAACCAAGCATTTGCATTTGTCTCTTGAACGTGCACTTGAAATTGGGTATTGCTTGTATGACAGCTCTGGTGAAGAGAACCATGAGACAGAACAGGGGTTTTCCCTGCTTCACCTCTCAGCACAGGTCCAGACCCTGGCAAGCTTCTTGTCTTCACTCTCTCTCTTAGAGTCATCCTTGGAGAGCCGAAAGACAAGAAGACAGGGATATTTACAGGTTTGTAGTTTCCTCTTGTGGTCCAGCAAGGTGTGCTGCTTTATGGAGATGCCAAATACATTACAGCCATTGATAAGAAGGTCCATTAGGTGATGTTAGAAAATACGAGACATCTGTCAAAGAAAGGAAGCAACCATTTTTCAAGCAAGGTGAACCAACAATAAATAAGGACAGGAGAAATAAAGCTGTGCTTCAGTGAGGATGGGTGGCTCAAGTCATGAAAAGCAGAATAGAAGTACTGAAACACTGCAGCAGACCAAACTAGTGTCATACTGTTCAATTGCTATGTCTTGGAGAAACCCATTGTGAGATTAAGGGGCTACAAACCATATAATCACTCAGAACATGATGAGGCCCTTCGAAGCAGCTGTTGAAGGTGTCTCTGCATGGCTCTGTCCTCAGTTTTACTGCGGGTCAATGACTCTACAGGTCAACTGACTTGACCTGTATCAAGTAAGGACATGGACTGACATCAGTGAATATGACACCTACTACTTCAGAGAGATGTTTTCTTAACAACATCATGTACTCTACCTTAGCCTTTTGAGGAAAAACTAAGAGCAATATCCTTATGTCTCATAGTACATACGTCTGTGACTATTAGCCAGTAAGCTTGCTGAGGGTGTCTTAGAAATGCATACGTACTAAATGTAGGAACTGGTGGGATTTACTTGCGAAATCAATGTAACCTTCCTTTTATTTTTATCAGTCCATTTGGAATGATGGAAATTACTGTTTGCTTTGATTATTACTAGTTCATTACCTTTTTACTGAAAATATATGAATGCCAAAACAAGTCCCATTACACCACAGCTCACACTCCACAAGGAGAATTTGGCTGGATTAAAGCTTAGTTCAGATTCAGGATGTGAGACCCAAAAAAACCCAAACAAAGCTCACCGAACTTTGAGTTGTCAGATGAAAGAGAAGTCTAAGGAGCATCCTGGAAATCTTTTATTATACTCAGTTGTTGACATTGCATTGGGTACTACATAATTGGTCATAGAGAAATATTTCTCCTTGGAAATTAGCCTGCAGCAAGGAAGTGCTTCCTTATGAAGTCTCATGGCTACTGAAAGTGAATCTGTGTGAATTAGCTTCACAGGCAAGTTAAGAAAGATTTGACAGAAGATAGGTAATGTCTATTGAAAGCAAGTCCTACTATATCATCCAAGCACTACCAGGGATGTGTAACCAAGTCTGAACAGCTTCATTCTGGCAGGCAACAGCTATTAAAGCTGCAAAGGAGTGTAATCGATTTATATTTTGCATATTGACTTCTGCACTTTCCAAGATACACCTTCCTACACTGATGCTGTCACAGTCCATATGCCAACTGCAGTAACACCCTCAGCTTCCCTTCTCGTGGATGGAGCAACTGAAGGGTAGCTAATACAATTTGACACACAGGCTGAGACACTCCAGGATCTGCTGTAAAAACTGGCACACATATTTTGAAAAGGTTTAGCAGAGGTTCTCCCCCCTTTGCCTGTCTGGGAGGGTTATATAAAAGACTTATTAATATTAAAATATTTCCTTTTTTCTATGTGGTCTTTAAAATAAAGCCTCTGGGGCTGTTAATATCTCTGATGTTATGGCTTTGAAGACTGCATAAAATGATTTTAAAGGAGAAGCTTTTAAAGGACTCGTCCATTTTTAACATTGGCAATCAATCTACTTTGTAGCTCTATATATAAGTGGAAACTTTGATATAACACAAGTTAAAGGCAAAGGATTTTACATGACAGTTTGAAAAGTCACGTATTTCTAAGTGCTGAACTTTCATTTGTTAGGATTTCATTTAGTGCAGGATGCTGTGTAAAACTGCAACTGTCTCACTGTGTTTGACTGAAGATTGTTAAGTGTAAAAGATCTTATGTGTTTTATGTAGGTAATTCAATAAAAAGAAAGATGAGACAATTCTATCTAATAGTGAGGAATCCACAATAACTTTAGCACATTAGTCTCTTTGTCAGCCTGGAAGGAGAAACTAGGCACATTATTTTTTAGAAAGCAATATCTTATTTAGAAAGCCTAGAAAGAAATGTACATAAAAATGTAAAAGGTATTTTTAGTTCCCAGTCTGTTGCGACTTACTTATGTGTTGCTCTGTGGAAGATTTTAGGGGAAAAAGCATCCTGTTTTGCAACATAGTTTCCTTATTTCAGTTTCTAAGAATTTAAAATATTCTCATACTTTGAATGACAAGATTTTGTCAAGATTTTGCAAAAACAAAAGGACCGTGGGTTAACTGAAAGGTGAGCATTGGGTGTGGTGTGACATTTTTATACTGTAGATGAAAAAGATCAATTGATGCAAAAAAGAGAGGAATCAGTCAGGTAAGAGTCCCTAAACTGACTGAGAGGAAACTCATCCCTGGGAAAGAAAATTTAAACTTTTATTATGAGATTCTCATGACCTGTAAATTTACCATCAGGCATGACCTTGCAGAGGAAGACTTTTCATCCTCATTTTAGGGCAGTGGTTCCATCTTCATGGACTCACGCAAAATATTCTCAGTTGGAGGGGACCCAAAAGGATCATCAAGTCCAACTCTTAAGTGAGTGGCCTGCATAGGGATTGAACCTGCAACCACTGATACTGTTAGCGCCATGCTCTAACCAACTGAGCTAATCTCAGGGTTTTTAGCCTAAGGAACATTTTAGAATGAAACGGAAAAAAGTTTATCCTTTGACAAATGACAGATTGCAGCATAAAATAATTTCATTCAATCTCTTTTACTCCACCATCTATAATGGCACTCCATGCCTTGGTTGCTCCAAGATTATTGCACCAGCAAAAGTATTAGCACCACAAGCAAGATTGAATAATGGATTTCTTGTTTCCAGATCAATATGAGTATTCTGATATTGTTGAACTAAACTGAGTCTTCTCTTACAGCATCTTTTCTGTCCTTCCCTGTCACTGTTTCAACTCCTCCCTTATTTCCTTTTCACCAAGATGATAATATTTAAGTACTTCTTTTCATTAGAGACATATTTTGAAGTTTTTCACTTTCATTATTCTACAGAAAGAAATGTTATGTAAGTTGGCTGCATCTTTCCAAGTGGAAAGGATATTATAATATGAATTCCATATTCTTGTATACACAGCTGTATAGCTATCACTTATGTCTCTTATGTCTCATATTCTCTTTTGTCTGAAATTATTCTTTATTTGTGATACTACAGCTGTTTAGATTACTTGCTCCCTTCCAAGTCTTTGCATCTTTTCTTCCATTTACATTATTCCTTAGAATCTTTCCTTCTTTTAAGTTTACAAAACACTATTTTTTATATGTCTTGGCAACATCATGTAGAAGTAAGGCCATAACCCTTTGAAATGTGACAATTAATGCATTACAAATATCCACATTGACTAAACAAGTTTTATGGTTTCACACCAGAAGTATATGGTACATGGCACTTATGTGATGTCTCAAAATTTCAAGCTCATCATTTATGAAGAAGCAATATGAGAAGGAGCTGCACAGGCAGTGGAAGCAGGAACAGGCAGGCTGGCCCTGTTGTGTAGGGATGGGGCCAGGGAGGCCAAGGTGCAGCAAGAGCTGAACTTGGCAAGGGATGCAAAGAATAATGAGAAACCTTATGGCGGCTTTTCAGTACTTAAAAGGGGACTATAAGAGGGACAAACTTTTTAGCTGGGCTGTTGTAATAGGACAAGGAAAATGGTTTTAAACAAAAAGAGGATAGCTTTAGGCTAGATATAAGGAAGAAATTCTTTATTGTGAGGATAGTGAGGCACTGGAACAGGTTTCTCAGAGAGATGGTAAATACTCCATCCCTGGAAACATTTCAAGGCCAAGTTGGATGGGACTCTGAGCAACTTGATCTAGTTGAAGATGTCCCTGCTCGTTGCAGGGGAATTGGATCAGATGACCTTTAAAGGTTGCTTTCAACCCAAACCATTCTATGATTCTATAATTCCAATTCTATAATTCGGTTCTAGCTGTGTTTTGAGCTGTTATTCAGTTCTCTGACAAGCAGATTTCAAGGAAGAAATATTAATATGGCTGATAATGTAATCAACTTCTTAGAAAGACAAGCAGTCGAAACGCAATAAAAATTTCTTCTTCCCCTTTTCCAGTTCTTTGGGATTAGCCTGTCTAATGAAAAGACCAGCAGTGTTTCCAATGCACTGTGGGGTCCTGATCTAACCCTGCCTTCATGTGTCCATGGCTTAAGCCATGTCCATCCTTGTCCCAGTGTATAGTCAGGACATGGCAAAAGTCACACAGAGAATGTGAAAGCTGGAAGGGCACCGCAGTCCTGTGATCAAAGGGTGCATCTGCAGACAAATATGAATGGAGTTGTTGGGTTTGTTCAGCTGGTGATGAACGCACATGCCAGAACACAAGGCTGGTGTCTTGTCAGATTTAAATTACCCGAAATGCTGAGCACCAGTATAGTGTCTCATAGGGTGGAAGACCAAAGAAGAGAGCTGAAACAAATTAGCAGGGCAGAGTAGTAAAGATTGCTGTCACATGTTAGAGGCATTGAAATAATGTTTTTATAGCTCAATGGCCTCGTAGCTCTTGCGCTGAATAAGCACAACAAAGCAGGGAAGGGGCGTTCCTCCTGTGCTTCTCTCCCCTTGCCTTCGGGAGCCAGCCACTGTCTAGTGGCAGCCCTTGGAGTGTTGATTTGATTCATGGCATCCAACATGTCACACAGGATTTATGCTGCGTCAAGGGGACTGTAATCCTCTGTTTAAAGTGCCTATGAAGAAAGGCTACATGTAAGTCAGGCACTCTGTTGCATTAGGAAATGTTTATTGCTATTCTGATAGGGTACTTTCAGGTATCATAACTTCTGTCAGACCTGAGCTCTGAACAGGGAGGCATAAATATCCAGAGAAGGCTGCTCATGCTGCACACACCCTCTTCAGCAGGATTTGCCAGCACGTATACAAAACCCTGGTGGGCATCCTCTCCCCCAGGACTTCTGGGGTGATATAAGAATACAGAGAGATTTGCCAACACTAGTGTTTGTCTCGGCACACCATTTGGAAAGATGCAGGAAGGAAAAGGAGGAAAATGGGGAAGACCTGCCCAACTTCAGAGGAAGCTTTAGGAGGACGGAGATGCTGGTCTAACCTTGTGTTGTCATTCCTGGCAGTTGCTCCAGCTGGCCCAGGTTCTGACCATTCACCTAGAAAAACTCAATTTACAATGAATACTAAGGAAGCTATACTTCAGAGATTAAGAAAGGCCTTTTTTTTTTCTCACCTCTGCATGTCCTAAAGTCATGTGAGACTGAGTAAAGAGCAGAAATAGAAAATAAAACTTGTCCCTCTGCACTGAATAATTCGCATGATTTATTCAGCATCTTCATTGCCAAGTCAGAAAATAACACATTATTACTCTTTTTTTCTCTGAAATGCTGGTGCTTGCCTTGCTATCTCAGAGTAGCCATTCAGTGTGCACCAAATATAACAAGAACTGTTTTACCAGATGTTTTCAGCTTAACATGAAACAGAGACTGGCTCTTTGTTTTCCTAATGTGCTGGCGTATGCTCTCTTCTCCAAGGGGAATGGACTTGGAGCCAGCTTATTCGCTCACCCATAGATGGAGTAGGGTTAATGTTCAGATGAAAACGAAAATAATTATGATTGGAGTGGACCAAATTTCTCAGGGTATGAAATAATATACTGGGCAAAAGCTATAATTCACATGGCACAGTCACCCACTAATGACATTTCTAGGTTGTTTCTGAGTGATTTCAAGACACTGTGCCATAAAATCTTAATGCATTTTATGAGAATAAGCATGTGTTTTATATGGAATGATCAGCAAGCTCCAGGGCATAAATGGAGCAGTAAGGGGCTTTCATAGAGCATATTTTGTATGATTTATTGTGCCTTAGAATTATTTTTCTGTACTGACATTTGTGAATGATAAGTATTTTTTCTGCCTGGTAGTGTGGCTGGAAGCAAAACCATGCCGAAAATAATGTAACTTTGTATTGTACAAATGCAGTTAATACTCTATTACAAGATAAAAAACATTTTCAGAATTTTTTTTGTGTGTGACAGCATGCAACTGCTCAGTATACAAAGTGATCTTGCACAAAGGGAATCCTGTGATGAAGGTTTTGATTGTTCTTAGATAAACAAAAAGCAGCCTTACAGATTTCATAATGACTCATAAACGGGCGATTCATAGCCACTAAACTGTTGGGCTCCTTGAAGAAGCTCAGGGCTTTAATTTTTATGTTCATTAGAAATATTTTCCTCCATTCTGATGGAGTTAAAAAGCAGTGAGTTAGGCACAATGGGGCTTTTATAATCAGTTAAAAGTACTCCTGAACCAACAGAGCTGTAAGGAATTGTTGGGCAGGCTTCTGGACAGTTGGCTCCCCCAGGACTGTGAAGAATTTGTGCTAAATGGAGCAACATGGCCCAGGTGGAAAGGTTTAAAGCTTTGGAGGGGTCAGTGGTGTGGACACCCAAAATGTGGTGCCCCTACATCCTAATGTGGGGTTTATTAAACAGCATGATTAAGCCTGTGAATGCACATAGAGGACAACTGTATCTTTCTTATCCATCAGAGAAGAAAAACAAACATAATTTGCTTTTTAGTTTTATGACTAAATTAATCTACTGAATAGATACCTTGTGCTCATCCCTTGTTCCCATGTACTCACTGGAAGTTCCTACGCAGACTCTCCATCACTCCATGTCTTTGCTAGCTCACTCCAGTTATTTCACATCCCATTGCTATTCCGCTCACAAAAGCTGCATTCTTTATAAGCATTCTTACTTCATCCATCCCTTTGTCTCTTGTCCCCATCGCTCCTTCTCAAACTGTATCTGCTTTTTGTGACTTTTCATACATTTGATTAAAGTTATTTTGAAGAACAGATTTTTTTCTTTTCTTTGCTTATCAAGCCCACCCAGCTCATGAGCTGGCCTGACTGGCCAGTCCCAGCAGCCTGCAGCACTCAGGAAATGGAAAAAGTAAGATTAAGTTCATTATGGCCCCAGCTGTGTTAATTAATGATAACTTAGGCCCAGGCCCAAAACAAGCAGATCTGATTTAGGACTGGTTCTCTCTGGATTGCTCTGGTGATGTTCAGGTGTGTTCCTCTTTCTCCCCTAACTCAAAACAGCTAGTTCTCACTTTAGCTAAATGATTTTATTTGGTGCTTTTGAGTGCTGAAAATGTAAAACATAGGTTCTTCCTTGCATGAGGTGATAACACTGGATCCAGGCCACGTAATAATATTAATTATTATTATTATTACTCAGTGAACTTGATATTAAGTGGGAATATCAGCTCTCTACCAAAATAAGCATCACCCAGGCTTTAATAAAGCTGAATTTCTGTAGTCCATGTGCAGGTCATTGTGGAATATAATGATCTAATTAAGCTGTGCTTTGCACCTTTCTACTCTTTTGTGTCAGTCTCTCACCGAGCTCCAGATTAATTTGACTGTTTACATGCTATAAATCCCACAGCAGGTTTTGCTTTTGTGGGAGTTTGATGTTAATGCAAAGGAGCCAGTGAGTCCTGAAGAGTCAAGGCTGTTTAATTTTCCTGACATACAACAACACTCAGATTTTGGTGGTTAAATCAGTTATTTTATTTAAAAACTTAGGAAAACTTGCAGCTATGGCATGATAGCTCAAACACTTTTACGAGAGGCATGCAGATGTCTGTTATTCAAAACACGAGATAATCATCAGTGTCTGAACAAATTCAAACTGATACCAGCTTCTGCTCATTTTATTATGCAATTTCCTCTTGTTCCATCTGTCATTCATATTATAAAAAGGAGATGCATTGATAAAACAGAGGATTTACATGCTTCCTGGAAATAAAACCTCAGTAACCAAACACTGGCATCTAGTTTACACCACCATTGATAAGAACCATTGTGATGTCTTTCTTAATGCAGACATGATCCAAAGCACATTAAAATGTGACAGAAGCTTCTCCATTCTTTTAGTCCAGCTTATTGCTACTGAACCCTTGAAGCCACTGCAGTGTAAAAACTGGCCCTACAGTATGTTTCCCCTTACAGCTCCATTAAACTGCATTTTGATGCTTCTGACTTGCAGCTGAAAATGTGCTTGTAAACTAGACTTCACAGGTGCATTTGTAATGCACCTATGTAGTGCAATTGAGTTGCATAGCAGGAACCCCTCACAACAATTTTCACATCTAGAAAAGGAAATTATGCTACAATGCAGTTTCTGAATGTTCTTTAGAAGTTCAAAGGGTAAAACCAAAATCCATTAATGAGACACTTCAGAGTTGCCAAGGCTTCTTCTGCTTCTTCCCACGTTGTTGTTGCCACTGTATTGCCTAGAGTGGGCTGCATAAGATGGAGAGAGAGCCTAGAAGTGAAGGAACATCCATTAAACCTTTTCTTCCTCCTAGTAATGCTTTAAATCCTCTGATATCATCTCAATGGCTGCAAATCCCTAGCCCATTTTCATGCTGAAGAAGCCTGAAACATGGCACGGGAGAGCCCTGGGTCCAGATCCTGCTGACGGGATGGAGCGGCGATGTTTTCACCCACCTGAGGACTGGAACACAGTCCATGGGGGTGCATGAAGCTGCTGGAAGGGGTTATAGTTCACCAACAGCCTGAGTGATAACAAAGACTCGATTCTCTGCTGGAAGTTCAAGACAGGAAAGGGGGGGAGGGCAGGGAAGAAAAAGAGAGCAAATTGTTAGGAACAATTCATTCATTAATGAACTTCTGTGGGTGGACAAGTGGGACCTGGCTGTGCTTTGGTGTTCTGCTTTGAAACCAAGCGTCTTCCTCTTCCACGACAAAGATCTTAGGCTTATTGTTTAATGCAGTAATAAATATTGCATTAAAATAATTGACAAAGTAATGCCATAAATAATGCATTTCTCCCAAGAGTTTAGGTGAAAATCTAATCCAACCCCTGTACACATCACAACATTGCCTAAAACTGGTCACACAACTATTGCTCCTCATCTGCACTTTTTTTTTCTGGCCTGGCTTTCATGCAGTGATTTGACCTAGTTTTTCTCTTTCTGTGAAATGGCTACCCTTGGCTTCACAAGGCAGAGAGCATGGCTGCCCACCAAGCACGTTCCATCCCTGGAACTGCCTGAAGATTGCTGCCTTTTAGGAAAGGTGCTGCTGTGCTCCACATCCATAAGTGGATCATAATAATCTCCTTGACTATAAAGTTGATTCCCAGCAGCAGAATTAACCCTTTTTTTTTTTTCTGGTAAGATGAGGTAGGAGACCCACAAATAAACTTTTTGAATTTTTCTTTTCTGACATTAGCAATTCATTTGGTCCCTGAAGAATGCAGTATTCTTCCCAGGAGCTGAAATAGGTTTTACTGTATAGCAATGTAATATTTTTTTCTACTCTTTGTCCCTAGCTTCTTCCATCTGTATTAAATCAGTCACACTGGCTGACCTGAAATGTGTCGGCTAAGATCTTCCTGCACTGAAACTCAGGAAAAAATAGTCTTATTAAAATATAAAAGACAGGTTAAGGCAAGAAACCTTGTGATGATTTTCTTTTTCAGTTACTGTGGGCAAAATTGCAGTTTTTCATGACTCTTCTAAGGGAATGTCTTAAGCTTTTAATTTCTTGCTGACGAGCAAGGCACCAGTGGCTAATACCACCTCCCCATGCAGGGACAAAGTCAGCCTGCTTCTGGATGCCTCCATCCAGAAATTTCATCTGGAAAATGTTGTCACATAGGTCATCCAGTTTCCCATCTCCCCTGTAATACCTTGGGAAAATGAGTCAAAACTGAGCAAGTACAAGGGGACATAAAAATCGCTCTTGTGTTCCACAGGATATGCACTTAGCCAGTCCCCTTCTAATGACCCTAGAAGGGGCAGAATGGATGTACTGGAAATATCCATGAAATGCAGAAATCACACTGACTGTTAAATATGCAGGGCTTTATTTGCCCCATGAGAATTCAGCTGTAGCAGCCCCATGGTGAGCACTTTATCTGTCACAAATGCAAAACATTTTGACTTGCTTTGACCTTCTCTTGTCACCCATCCTGTTGGTATGAGGCTGATGGTTTCTGCGGGCAGCTCACTCCTACCTTCTGATTCAAAGTGGTCTTTTAGTAAAATATCATGCCACCTTTCTCTCTTTCCGTTCCCACAAAAAAGCATCAGTATTACGGCTCTACCTGTAAGAACATCATCTGTCTGAGGAAACAGGTCTGGCTGGGGGATTTGCCCTAGGTAGTGATAACAGACAAAGGAGTATCCCTGATTTCAAATGCTGGAGGAAAAATATCATTACATATCATTCACCAAACAAAATGGCTTCTTAGAAATGGCAAGCTGCAAACTGAGGCAATTCCAGCCCAGAGAACCCTTCAGAAGAGAATAAAAATCCAAATTTGTTTGTCCTCACTTTTTATGGGCCCTGCTGGCAGGAGAGTTTCACTGATGTTCATTTGCAGCATTCAACTTCTGCATTCAAGAGGCATTTTGACTGACAGAGAAAAGCAAGAAGAGACAGATGTACTCACTGGGGAAGGCTTATATATAATTGAACATGTAAACATTTGCAAACCACTGTTATTTTTTTTCAATTATATGAATAATATTGTCTTGACTTGTGTTCATAGGCCTGTCAGGAGTTATGTACAGCTGAGTATGAAGGAGCTCACCCCCTAAATCACCACACCACGGGCTCAGGGTGTGTAGCACGTGACTGGCAGTGCTTTGTGCACACATGCTCTGAGGTCCTACACCACGGCAAGCATTGGAAGGTGGGTGTCAAAGACACCTTTTACCATGGTTCTGCAGAGCAAAGGGAAGCTGTACCTACTGCAAGGACTTTGTGTTGTGAATATGTGCCCATCTCCTTTTTATGGTGTGGAGGGTCAATAAAGTAATTTGTTTATGTTCTTCAACCGTTCTGCCTTTGGAAAATATCCAAAATCAGCTGAATTAGTGTCAGCTGAGTGGCAGGGTAATAATAGGGAGTCCTCAGAAAGACCGTCATAAGGAATTATAAAACATTGCCCTTGCCCTGCTTTGCAGAGGACTTTTTTAATGCCTGATACAGTTGATCTATTTGATGATTGTAAGCAGTGTATTTTCGATACTGCTGCTCGCTGGAAGGAGTTTCCACCCAAATGAGATTTGGAAGGATCTTCATCCCCAGTCAGAGTAATGAGTTCTGAGTTTTGATAATGCTCTTTGTAAGTACAGTGCCAGGGCTCAAAAGGAATATTGCAGGGAGACCACCCTTTTTACCCTGGGAGTTAAGCTCTCTTCAGTGGTATACATTGCTCACCATGGCAATGGGAATTGAATTTTCCGCTCTCTGAGCTCTCCTGGATACTTAAACCAGCCTCATGTAATACTATTGTTGCCAGTGTCATTGCACCGCTGAAAACTAAATGAATGAATAAATTAGAGCCATGGTGTTTTGGATTGCTGAATTGCATCCAAGCTTTTTATTGCAGTCATGAACTCCTTTTGCGATGACAGACGGAATGATGCTTATTAGGCAGTTAGGCAGATCATTGTAACGAACAAACGTGAGAAGTACAGTAGCAAGGCTGTATATCAGAGAACTGAGACAGGATTATCTCTTAAGAAACCTCTTTCTAACACCAATTGCCTTTTGACTGCAGGGCCACTTCGTATTACACAACAGTTTATTCTTTCTTATTGATGCAAGTAATCTAAGTTTATGGCTCCTATCACAATCTTTTCCTCCTTGGCCTTTTAACTGCCTTTAATATAGAAGCTATTCCCATCTTGAGTTTTGTGCTCCTTCAGTTTTCAGCTTTCATCCTGCTCCTTTTTCATATGTCTCTGAATATCCCTCAGTGTCACATTTGCAGCACTCAGTTCCCTCTTTGTCTCATTTCTGTGCATTTGTCTCCAAGGCTTTTTTCTCAGCCCCATTTTCTGTGTTGCTCTGTAGCCACTCTCAGCCATGGGGAGAACTGCAGGTCTTCTTGGCTCTGCCCACCTCTTCAGGACTTGTACAGGTGCCAGACCACAGTTCAGATGCCCCTTGTTCCCTTGATGCATCTATATCATATTCCTGACCTGTTTGTGTGGTTGCATGGAGGATTCCAAACAAACTGACCTGGACTAGGATTTGATAATTTACTCAGGATGATTTACTGGTACTTGGGAGGAGGTGGTCCTTTGCCCTTGGAATGGCACTTATGTTACCTATCAGTATGCCAACTTGGAGAGTTAATGCCAGCGGAATAATAACCCTATAAAAAGTAATGATTTTTTTTTTGGGGGGGGAGCCAGGGTAGCTCCCTGAACTGGTTGATGTTAACCTGAAATTCCATGAGCGAAGGGGTAAGAAGGGGCAAGAAGACATAGATGGGAATGTATAGGGTGCCTGACTGTTCCTTTCAGGGATGGCACAACATTAGATCTGCTCATCTGTGACATGAAATTGACCCCAAAGTCGTATTTTGTGGCCCATTAACCAGCATAAGAGCAGGTTGCTTTGGGCAGGGATGGTCCTGTGGTATACCCCTTGTATTGCCACCTCTGCCACTTAGTGCAGGCCACGACACACTGCATGTGGTGAGCTGGAGCACCTGAAAATCAACCCAAAGGAAAGAGAAGCCCCATCACTCAGCTCTCCACATGGCCACATCAAGTGGCACTGAACTTTCCCAGAAGGCAGTGGCGAGCTGTTGTGCTCCAGAGGAGGCTGCTGTGCCTGGGAATGCTGTTGGTGGTCTTTTTGTGCTGCTTGTCCTTACAGTGTAGTGTTTGGTGAATATGAGAATGGGGGCAAGTGGAGTCTTTGTCTCCTCATTGGAAGTGAAAGGTCAATATGATAGGACAGAAGATTGTCATGTAGCATTAGAAAATGACCTTGTTTTTGTGTGTATAAATATACAAAAAATTCTTCTAGGAAAGCTCTTAAGTGCAGATGTATTTTCCTGGTGAGATATAGATATAAGCCTCCCTTTAACTGTTTCTGTCACACTAGAGCAATCCACTTGGCTGTGGAACAGTTGCCCCAGGAAAGCCATAAACCTTTATTGCTTGGAGACCTTTGAAATTGGACTGGACACACCATGGCATTCAGCATAGATTGAAGTAATGTGCTTCAGGGAGCAAAGCACAGCAGACTACCTCAGGGAATGAACCGCCCTTCGTGAGCAGGGACTGGATGCAAATTGTCCTTTTCCATCTCCAATTTGTGCAGCTCTACTGGATCTGTTAGACTCACAGACTGGAACACAGTGATCTCCTGCAGAGTACAGTGGGACAACCTTTTTTATTTTTAGTTTTTTTAGTTTAAGTTGGTTTAAGTATTTGTCCCTTGCTAAACTCTCATTTCTGACTCTATGTTGCCCCTTGTCCTCAGGAAACAAAAAAAAAAATGCTTATTTTCTAAAATATCAGTTCCCAAGCAGCCATTTGCTTGTGGCAATATCCTGCTGGGTCGGTTAAGGAAGAAATGATGATGGGACAGTTGTGAGCAGAAGGGTGCAGACAGGGAGGAAGAATCCTTTCAAACCATCCCTCAGAGACAGCCATGTGTGAAGATAGCCTTATTCAGGTTCCTGTTGCTGATCTTGTTGAAGTTTCCCTGATGCTGCTAACACGTTTTCAGGTGGGAAGATTCAGACTTAGAGTGTAGACACCCCAACCTTTTCTTGATTCATTTTTATGTAAAAGCTGTTTCCACAATCATTTTAACCAAAAATAGCAGATGTTTACACTATCAAGTTTTGTTTTTGTTGCTGCCTGCAAACTGCAAAAAGTGTCTCATATTTAATTTATGCTTATTTCAGTTATTTAAAAGCAAACAAAAGATGCATTCATAAACCATGAGTTAAGAGTATCATATCTTCATGTGACACTTTTGCATGGTTTCCCAGGGGCATGTTGTTCCCAGCTGAGGTATGTAGGCACTGAGATTACCATGAATGAAAGAGTGTACAAAATGGAAAAGATACTGTGGATTTTGTTCATTCGTGGAAACACAGGATCTGTCAGCCTGTTAGATTATACCTGCTTATCGCATCCTCTGGCCAGTCCCTATGGCTTCTGTGAGAGGAACACTTACCCATATCTCAGCCTCTTCTGATCATAGCTGGATTTGTTAGGTTAAATGGCTAATTGAAGGTGAGTGCTTCAGTGTGCATTAGTCAAGCCCTGTAGTTAAAACAGCAGATAATTTCTTTGTAGCTGCACACAAAGGCAAATGTCTCCATTTCTTTTGTTCATTGCCATCCCCACAGCCAGCTATGAAGGGCTCTGATTTAATTGCATAATCCAGCAGGGTTTAGTGGCAGGACTTCAACTTAACTGTGTCTAAGGTATTTGTATTATACAGCCAATCTTTCTTCTGCCTTCTTTCTCTGCACTTGTTCCACATTTGTGTTAAACCACATGGGGATACTGGAAGATGCTGTAGATCCAGATGTCTGCTGGAATCTCTGACTGTGTAATTAGCTGTGGCTGTGTAGACACTAGCTGAAGACACGTATCATATAATGCATCAATAATGCCTAGTTTTGGTGCTGAGAGTTGTGCATTCAGGCCTTATCACAGGCTGTGAAAGTAGCTGTGCCCACTCCTCTGGGAGCATGGGCTGTGGTGGGCTATGCCCTTGGAAAAGTTGGGTTTGCTTATTGTTTTGATTTTTTAAAGTGTATCCCTTCCCTGTTACATAAAAGGATAGAAGGAAATAAATGAATGAATTTGAGTTCAGTTAGTCCTCCAGTAAAATTATGTGATTCACCCAGTTGTTTGGTTTACTTTTGTTCTGGGTTGTAATAATTTAAACCTTGTGCGAACACCTTCTCTCAAGGTCTCGAAGCACCACACAGAGACAAGAAATCCCTGTGCCTTTTGGAACTATTATCCCCTCTTCCTCATGTAGGGAAAAGAAGGCTTCAAGAGGCAATGTGAGTAACACAATAGTTGCACAAAAGTCCTTGGTGGGGACAGAAGTCGGCTATAACCTTTGTGACCGCCCAGGTCTCTATAGTGATCTTGGTAACATTTCTCAGTCATTATGGTTGCAGCTTTTTGGCTTCAAAACGTGGCATCAAATCAGGTAAAGATAAAAATAAAGAATTCCACCAGGACCTTATATGTGTGTATTCAACCCTATATCTCTGCTGAGTTGCTCACTCTGCTGTTTAAATCCTGGGAGCTGAGGGACACTCAGAGCTGCTTTGCTTTCTTCCAGAGCCTTGACCTGAGCACTGGAAGTTGCACCAGAAAGGCAGTGCAGGCAGGGTAAAATGCGTTCCTTGAGCCTTGGCCCTTTCTGCTTCATTACTGTGGAAAGCCTACAACCGAATATCAATTCATTTGTATTCAACCTGGCTGTTCTGCTTCCAGACCTCCTTTCTTGTCTGAGGCTGACAGGATGTCACGAGGAAGTGACACGGCAGTGACAGTTTGTGTGTCATGGTCCACTTCTATTCGAACTTGATTTTTATCTGGTAATGAATCAAGCCACAGGAGTCCAGTCTGGGAAAAAAAAAGAAAATGTCCCAAGGAAGCAAGCTGAAGCTAGAAAGTTTTTCAGTCCATTTGGAAATAAGAATTCATTACAACGCTCTTTTTCCCTCCGCACCAGACCCCGGTATTCTCACAAGGTAGACTGGGCACAAAAGGGGGTTTGCATTATTTATTAGTGTGCCTCAGTCACACATAATGAGGGCTATAAAGTATGTAAGAGTTTATAATTGGCTATCTGCAAGAAGTAATCCTAAGGGGGCTGTGTAAGGATCAAATAAATTATGCTTCATTATAGTAGTTATGCCAAGGATATTAGAAAATTGTTTTTAGTAGGAGTGCCAACGAGGAAGGAAAAGTAGGAGAAACAGAAAAAGAAAACCCCTCATTACTTCCCAGACCCACTTCTGTCGAAGATTTTACAGTCTTTCCCATAAAGGGAAGATTTCAGTATTTCTCCTTAAAATTCCTGATGTGTTCAAGATGCTAAATAAGCAGTTGCCAAGATACTAGTACAAATAATGCATAAATGGAGTTTATCTAAATTGTTTTATTAATAAACTTTACTGAATTCTCCCATGCAGTTAAGCAGGAATCCCAATTCCCCACTATCCGCTGTTGGAACATCAGCTTTCAGAAATGAAACTTTTATCTCTCCCTCTAGGGAATAAGAATGCCTGCACCCTAACCTCCCCCAGCCCTCGCTTCTGGAATCTAATTATTGTTCTGATAATTCAGAACAAGGATTCAGTAGCAGTAAAATATACATGAAAAAAAAAAAAATAGATGAACAGCTGGTCCTGGAAGCTGTGATGTATAATTTTAAAATGAACATTTACATTTTACAAAAGCCAGGACTAAAGAGATCTCCATGTTTCTGACTGAGTAATAGGGCTCTTCTGGTACTTCTGGATACAGTTTTTGCTACAATGAAGGTGCCCCTGGAGTACAAAAGTTAGACAAGGAAAAGTCTTGTCAGATCCATGAGGGAGGGAACATCCCTTCCCTTAAATTAAAGTTGCTGGATATAATTCTAGTTTTCAATAGAAAGTCAAAGGCTGACAGGGTTTGTCTCATGATACAGTATACTTGGGTTTTAACAATTTCCAACAGTGGAAATTACCTGTGTGTTTGTATATTAAGTATTATACTTTCACAAGTATAAAAATATATCCTATAACCCTTAGGGGCCATAGTTGCACCACCCTGTCCAAACCATGAAGGGAACTCGCGTTTTGGAATTCGTTAGTAAAACAACATTCCGTATGAACAGCGATGTGTGAAAACTGTCGAAAGCAGGAGCCAACTGCAGGGACCAGGAGTGGATTGCAGCCTCTGTTAGTAGCTTGGCTCAGCCTTCACACCAGAAACTCACTCCAGTTCCAGTCAGGGGCTGTTTGCTGAATCTGTCGAACATCTTTGGCTTGGCATCACTTGTTATTTGCATCTCAGAAAACATAGGGCACTCATTTTACATCTGAAGTATAAGTTGCAGGGACTCAAGCAGGAATCCGTGACAAAAACGGCCGGTGAGGAGCTGGATGTGTCACAGGAGTCAGCTGATTCTGAAAGAATGCAAACAATGGTTCGTATATGAGGGGAGTTGAAAATAAGGGACTTTTCCTCCTTGAAGGCTTTATAGATCATCTGAGTGCCATCACTAGTGGCTTCTGCAGCCATGTAACATTCCTCTCGTAGGTTGTTCATTTTTTGTTTCCATTTTTTCTAAAATTCTCTGTCAAACTTTGCAAGAGGTCCACTGAATGCTACTGTTGCTCCTTAGCACTCCCTACTCCTAGGTCCAAATAAGAATGCAATTGCATGCTCCAGTCACTAAGTATTAATCCATTAAGCCAATGATCTTGTAAATTTGAGGAGAAATATGAAGAGCTGGGGATGTCATCAAGGCAATGATAGGCTTTTATCAAGGACAGCCTTTATAGCAGAGAGTTACTAGAATAGTCTTCCACTGCTCATAAAGCATCATTTCTGAGAAGTTTTCAGCAAGAGAGAACAATAATAAGCTCCAAGAGTCACACAGATCAGTTTAGGGTTTAGCTAGTTAGTATTGCCATCATCTTCAAGGTCTTCGTTTAGCTTAACTTTCTTTTTGGGTTCTCTCCATTGAAAGCAACAAGTTTGATTCATTTTTCAGCTTCTCTGATGGTATTCTGGCAGAGCTTTTTGTTTTTGAAAGGAAAATTCCGATAGATTTTTGAAGCCAGAAGCCACACAAATCCTCTGGGAAGGAGGAGAAGGCTGTAGGGAATGGCCAGTTCTAGTAGGAAAAGAATGAATGTATCGGGACTGCTTAACCCATGGTAGAGAAAAGTGCTGCAAAGGGGGAAGAAAACAAAATGCTTTCTCAGAGCTCTAGTAGGAGTTTAGCAGAGTCCATGTTTTAAGGAGTGGAGTTAAATTACCACGGGAAGATACAGGTTAGACAATGAGGTTAGAAAAGTTTCTGTTACAGACACAGAGCCACAAGAACATAATGTCTTAGAAGGTGGTGGGATCTCCATTGTGAGAGGCTTCTTAAGAACAGATTCAGCAAATATTTCTTTTGGAAGGGACAATTAGAGCTTATCCTGACTTTGAGGCTGAGGGATGATTTAGGTGACTCCTTCATGTCCCTTCCAGCCTGAGTTTTATTATTAAACTTTACAGAACTCATTTCAAAATGAGTTCAAATGTGGGCTCATGAGTTCATCAAGGGAGAAGCATACGCTTCTACTCAGTTCTTCCGTCTCACACACTGTATTTTGTTAACAGAAAGAGTTAAGTATGATTGAGATGTTGGTAAGTTTGTCCATATGGATCCTCTCTGGAGAGAGTAAGTGGCAGTGCCAAATTTTTCTGAGCTGCAGATGTGCAATATATTTGTAACAAACTGCAGCTGCTATCCAAAAATATATTTATCACATTTTGTGGCAAACTGAAAAATGGTATCTATCTGAAGGAAATTGACTTGATAGAGTATTTTTTCCTCTGCAAATTGACTTGATAGGGTATTTTTTCCTCTGCAGATAAGGTCAGTTACTGAGTTAGAATGCCTTCAGAAAATTCCATATTTTGATTTGTTTTTAAAAATAAAAATATCTCTTTTTCTTGGTTATGTCTCATGGAGCAAACTTTGGGGCATGTAAAAATCATGCAGAACAGAGCACAGATTGTCTAACAGTATGGAAGCAGTATTTTGAGTGTCACATGGTTCTCACTGGAGCAATGCTGAATCTTATCATCTCTCTTACTGAAAACAAAGTAGCTGAGAATGAGGTAGTAGTTGTTTTAAGTTTAATTGAGGAAGCCATTGAACAATTGATTTCACATAGAGTCTATTATTGCTTAAATTTAACTACATTTTTCTTGATTTTTCCACTGTAATTCAGCACAAAGGCAAATGACAACAAGTATACCTTTGTTCATGCATAGATTAATTTATGTGCTTAGCTGTGTGCTCTGCAAGTAGCCTTGCAAACGCAGAGGTTATTGAAAAAGCTGCTAAAAATGCTGCAGCTACAGTAATGCAGAAGCAAAGAGTAAATTGAACTGACCTCATCTTCACCAGTTCCCAAGCAGGTCACAGCACTTCACTGTCTATGAGTTATCCATCAGCAGGCTCTGCACTGGATGGACAGAGATGCACTTGATGGCTGCAGGCCTGTGTATCAACTGTGTTGGTGTGTACATTTTTGCAGAGCAGAAGAAGACTTAATCCTGTGTACCACCAGTGAGAATAGCGTAGAGGGAAAAGTGATTCTCAGCTGTGCTTGACGAATGCCACTTTTACAGCCTTACTTATCTTACTGCATTTCCTGTCTAGAGAGGTAATTTCCAAACTTGTTTGATTTGGGGAGTCTTACAGACTCTCCAGTAGAAATGTATACAGATCCATATAATGTATATAGATGCATATAATCTTTTCTGCAGGTATAGATTGTCTAATAGTGTGTATGAACTTGCCTGGAAGTATTCCATGGTATGCCAAATAGTCTGCAGAGCATGTACTGAAAATGCTACTTTGAAGTCTTGGGTGTAGCTGAAGTTTTACTGAGATGTGCAGTGGTTATCTTCTGTTAATCCTTGGATAGCTCAACTGAGATAAAACCAACTTTAAAAGAAAAAAAAAAGGCAAAAGGCTGGTATGCAGTATTCTTTCACTGGATGCATGCTTTGCATCTAGTCCCGTTTCCCTGTGACTTTCGGGTTATGACACTGAACTTAAGGAATTGTCTGGATATCTTAGTTGCTTTATTCATCATCTATAAATTATTGCTTTTTAACAGATCAGTGAACTAATAGACATGAAAAAGCAATTCTTTGTTTTTAATCCATGACTGAATATTTCCAAAAGTTTGGACATCTAGTGGCGAAATCACTGGAACAGTGCTCAAGAGTCAGGCTGCTGCAGACTTTTACTTAATGCTTGTAACAACCTTAGTCTGCCCAGTTTGTATTGAAAAGATGTGGAGATACCTGTCCATTTATCCATTTCTCTGCTTAGGCATTTTCAGTGATGTAGGATATATTTTCTTCATTTTCTCCTTACCATCTTTCATGAGATCTGTCCATGTACTGGGAAATACTACTACTGGAAGCTTCTGAAAAGCTCTGACTAGTTTTGGCCAGCCTCCATTTGCTATTGAAATTCATATTAATGAAAAAGACTATGCCTTATCTGCTATGACTATATGGAGAATTATGCATTTGGGGAGGTTAGTTATTAAACTACCTTTTATTAATTGCAGTAGGCACCCTTGTGTTTCTATTAGAGTGATTTCTATTTAAATACATTATGCCATATGCCATATGCTGCTCTAGACTCTTTGAACTGTCAAGCATTTGATTCTGAGTCACAAAACGAGGGGGTGAGCACATAGATGCGTTGTCACATAAAGAAATCTGATGGCATGTGATAATGCTCAGGCTTCTTTTTATTTTTTTCTCCAATAAAGCTTGTAATGTACAAGCACTGATCATGGCTTACCAAACAAAAATGAGCTGACAGTTAAACTCCAGAGTGTTTTCTGGAGTTTTTCAAGCATTTCAGTTCCACTCTGCAGATTCCTTCTGCTTTTAACTGGCCCATGTCACATCCTTTTCAGAACAAGAGGTGTCAATCATTTTATTGTATGCCAGACTCTGGGAGAAATTAAACAGAGACTCACCAAAGCTAGTTCTGAGTGGTCTAGCTCTGTGGCAGCAATTGAGGCAGACCAAGGCCATTTTGAAGCAGCAACTTGTTTCCTTACAAAAAACTTCCTTTTAAGGCCAAGCATACAGGTTTACACTAAGCAGCAAGACAATTTGCCCTTCGATCTTCTGTTCTTCCGGTCATTTCCCTGAAAGAAGACAGAATTCATGACAGGAATTGAGACGTTTGCAACTTAAGGGGCAGAATGGGGGCAGAAGGTAGAATATAAGGAATAAAGTAAAGTGTAGGTAACTTTGGGCCAGATTAAATTATGGATTCATATGCTTTTTAAAGGTGTTTACAGTACAGCTTTTTTCCCTTGAGACAGGTTTCTAAGCACACATCAAGATCAATAGATATCTAGGGTGAAACTCATTAGGGTAGATGCTTTGCACTGTTAGAGATACTCTAGGGTCTGCAAGATCTCTATCTGGGCTGGTAAGTATGACAGGGGACTTAGGGGAATCTTACACTGCTCTGGAGAGGCAGCTGGAAGAGCAAGATACTGAACAGCACTTAAACTGACAGAGGGTGACATTTGGGTGGCTAAATCCCACTCTGGGTTGATGCTGCCAGCATAATTCAATCACTGACCTACAAGTGCCTAGTGCCATTTGAGATGCCCTTGGCTGTTCCACCTCCAGCTGCTAGTCCAGATGCATATGGCTTTCCCTGCTGGCTCTGAGTCATGTCTGCCAGTCCCATGTGAATGTCTTTGCTGTCTTAGGGTTCTGTGACCTTAGATGTGTTCTGGTCATAGACCTAGGTTTATGTATTCTTTAAGATGAGAAGAATATCTGCTAGACTCCACTGATTGTACTGACAAAGATCTCAATTTGACTGCCACTGCAGAGGCATTTTCCTAGGTTTCATATGCCCTCTGTCATCTGAGGCACCTAGAACGGAAGACCTGTGCTCTTCTGGAGCAGGTGGGTCACCCAGCTGCAATGCAAGTAGTCCTGTGTGCATGCATGTAACTTGAGCCCCAGCTGCCTTAAGCTGAGCTGCCTGCATGATGGAAAAGGATGTCGAAATAGTCCAACCTTCTGCTTAAAACAGGACCAACCCTGAATCATGACTATGGTAATTACTTTCATGCCTTCAAGTATCCCCTTAGACAAACAAAAGCAGCCAAGTCTGGTCTTATGCAGAGTGCTTAGTGCTGTGCCTTGTATCAGAACACTGGAGAATTCGCCATCTCAGTACACCCCAACTTACCTCATCCATGCGCATGTAATCAGTACATACTGAAGGAAGCCCAAAAGAGAAAACCTGGTGATGCTGGAGTCTCTCATATCCAGTTGTCCACACCCAGCACTCCTGGTTCATGTAATAGCTACGGTGAAACCCTTCTTTTTTACCTTTTTTTTTTTTTTTTCCTTGATTTGAATCTTGATTATCTCATCCCCTGGGATCTGTGGAGTTTCTCTCTGAAGGGTGTTCTACTTGGTACCAAATACTTGTGTCATCATTGACTAAGAGAATGAAAATATAAGAGGGACTCCGTGATTCAGGGAATCAGTTTGAAGTCTCTGCTTCAGTGAATATTCACTCTTTAATAAATTGGTACCTCCTCCAGATACCTTCCGGCTTTATTCTGTGGCCAACCTTAGCCTCACTTAACCATAACCAATATGATATAAATTGCACAGACAGGTCCCTGATTCTTTGGATCTCTCTAAATCCCCCTGCCTGTGAATGGTTCTGAAAAAAAAATGGCAGTAAAGGAGTTTTCAGTGAAATGTCCAGCTACACACTGTAATTTAGCTAGTTCTCAAATATCGTATTAGTTCTACCGCATACAAAAAATACAATTAAACTCTTGGATTCTTAATATCTAGCGCCAACCTCTGCGGACTGTGCAGCCTTTACACTGCTGCTTTGTAATATCTAGTTACAAGAAGTACTTCCAGGAGTGATTTTCAGGAGGTGGAAGTGTTAGGAGCTGCAGCCTCCTGGAGCCCTCTGCATCAGCACCTATTTTGCAGGGCTTTGAAATCTGTGCTGGTACTTTCCTTTCCATCGCAGCAGCTGCCATGTCCCTTTCACTTGTCCATGTATCAAATGGCTCTTATTAATTCACTTCCATTTAGTAGCAGCTCTGTGTTTGATTTCTCCACTCTCTCTAGTTCACTGTTTCTTTTGGGTTTCTCACAGCCACATTTTCTGAAGCCTTCAGAATTGCTTAAAAAATGCCCAGGGCCAAACAGAGCACACGAAGTCTTGAGTCTTTGGGTAGTAATGTCACATCTCTGGGTGGGGAAATTTCCCTCTCTGAGCCTGAAGCACCTCTGTAGTAACGAGCACGCTACCTCTGATCAAATGAAAATTAAGGC
Organism: Empidonax traillii; assembly: GCF_003031625.1. Lineage (NCBI taxonomy): Eukaryota > Metazoa > Chordata > Aves > Passeriformes > Tyrannidae > Empidonax > Empidonax traillii. Next base: position 710,919 of record NW_020955412.1, read on the forward strand.
AACGTGGTGCTTCATCTGTCAGAAAACTCCCATCTGCGCTCTCCATTGTCCCATGCCCTTGGTCACGGTCAAAGTGGGGGCTGTGACTCTGCCGTGACACAGCACTTTGCTGGCTGGATCCTGTCAGGTATTCCTAATACCTTTTTTAGTGTTCCCCTGCCACTGGCCTTGCTTTCAAAGAGCTCTAGGAAGCAGTAGTAGGCAGGTGGCAGCTCTTCACTGTGGCTGTTTGCTGAAGTTTGGAGGCACGCAGCTAATAAGCAGGGCATGCTCATGATGTGGAGTGACCCAAAATAACAGAAGTCTCATTTAAGGGGTGGGGCCTGACAGTAAGGAGGAGGGGAGCTAAGTAAAGTCGAATGCAGTGAATTACAACCTGGACATCAGAACCAGAAGAGAAGGGGTGGCAGGGTTTTGCCCTTGGATGAAAACCATTTCCACCAGTTTCAAGGTTAAGCAGTTATTGGAGGCAAGACCTGCCAAGCTGAAGGTCATAGTATTTTTTATTGTTCTTACACTTCATTTTGCTTTGCATTTAAGAGTTCCTCTAATGTCCTGCTGTAGCAAAGTCTGTGGCAGAAACACCTTGACCTTGAGTGAAACCCTGAACTGATTTGCTGTCTTCCATGCTGTGACCTTTGTGAGGAGGAATGGGAAGAAATTTCGTGCAGCATAAATGTAATTTCCATCTGTGTGCCTCTGAGGACCTCTGCTTGGACACTCAGACAAGGGAGTCCCTTGCTGTGTTCATTCACAATAGGCAATTGTATCCTCTCTCAAACGAGGCACTTTCAGCTCAGGCTCAGTAAGGAACCAGTCAAATGCCCCATGTTCAGTGACTACTAAGTAAAGAAAGAACTTTTGCCCCAAGTGGTGATCTTGTGTTTAAGCCTAACAGAGAAACAACAAAGATAAAGCAATGATGCTGAGAGAAGATAGAAGTGTAAACTTAAAGAAGGGATGCTTCTGAGTGAAGTGCTGGGGGCTGTCAGTATAAAGACAATATCCTTCACTACCTGAGTCGAGGCTGGACTCCCATGGGCATGCAGCTGGCATGGCCCTGCTCCCCTATTTCCTCTGTCAGGTCCTGCTGCTTTGTCCAGGCTCTGGAGTTTGTCTTAATCTGTTCTGACCTGCTTCTATCACTCCACTGCTTGCAGCTCCTGGAGAGTTCTTTGAACAGGGACTTCAGAAGCTGTGTCTACTGAAGTATGTCACGTCACAGTTTTTTAACCATATTGTTGGTTGGCTAAGGTATGTCTGAAACTTCACATGCCAGCTCAATTTTACTTTCACACTCCAGACTCACTTTTATAGCAGGTAAATGCTTTAAAACCATTACAGTGAGGAGGGGTTTTAAATCACAAGAACCAGAGAGTCAAAGTCCGTGCTGCATCTAAAAATTGGTTTTGTTTTGCTTGTCAAGATAACTGTACCTTCAAAAGACAGATGGGAATGTGAAAACTTTCTATCATCCTTGAAGATTCAGATGGGCAAAAATGAGAAAGAGAAAAAATGTGAAAGGAAAAATCGTCATTAAAATGGTCTTGAAAGGTTTGCCTTTCAAATTATTGTCTGTCATCTTCTCCAGATGGCCTGACTATCTGTCAGATGAACAGTATACATTAGAAATCCCTAACAAAACAAACAAGCAAAAAGAGCAAGGTTTTTTTTTTGGTCAGGTCTGAAAATAAAAGGGGGAAAAGTAGAATATGGGGGAAGTAAAGGAGGGAGATAACTTGAAGAAGATATTTCTCACTAAAAAGTGACTGCACAAAAAGCAACCTTTAGTTCTGGTTTCATTTTTTCTCTGCAGTACATATATCAAGTCTGTCCCATTCCTTTTATTTTCTCTAAGTGAAAATACAAATTGGGTTTTTACAATAACACTGCTGCTTCCTGCTTCAGAGGCTTCCCAGGGTCCTCGTTACAACACAGCAGACCCCTCTAACTGCTGGCCAAGGAGACCCTATGATGCGCAGCAGTCCCTTTCACTGCATTCATTGGGTATAACTGACTGGAGCTGAGGATATACAAAAAATGAATGCATGTAGAGGGCCACCATGATTTAGTTACCATTTTAAAATTAATTTTGTAGCAGCAAGGCTGAGTCCAAAGCTAAGCGCTTCATTCACTGCCTCTGTTCGTCAAACTGATGTTTTTCCCCACCAGACTTACCTGCATCATGTGTTTAGGTTTACCCCATGCAAGGGAGGCAGAAGGACACTGTGGAAGCTTTGGCTTTATTCAACAGGCTTTTGGAGAATGCATTGATTAAATTGGCTGACAAGAAAACCCAAGAATGAGCCACTTAGCAGTCAGGGGCGTGCTGTACAATCAACAAGTGAGTGGAAGAGCTGAGTCTGTAAAACAGGACTTGCTAGCTATGAACTGTCAGGATAGTTACAATTAATTTATGGTATGATGTCTACATGGGTTACTTAAGGCATGTCAGATCCTTGGGTGGAGGCTGCCATTGAAGCCACAGAAGCGGTCTGAGGACTGCCCACCACAGGGATTTGCAAGCTTCCTAATCTGTGCACTGACTTTTGCCAATCGGTCTTGGTGTTTCTGAGTGCAGTAATTTTGCCCACAGCAAAATCTGGTTAATATCCTTTGGTTTGTTAATCCTTCTGTATTCATTGTTTGAAACTTGCTTGTGTCCAGGCTATTCTTGGAGATATTAATAGTATTTAATATTTTACCTCTTGGAATAAGCTGATTGCTGCATGCCACAAATCTTTTCTTTATCAGTTCAAAGATGACACCTAGATCTGTGCCAAACCACTAATATAATTACTGTCCATTCCCTGCTGCATCACCATATGCAGAACCTGTTATATGCAATAATTTTGAATCACAAGCACCACTCCTGACAGACAAGATCATCTTTCAAGTGCTAAGTGTTACTAAAATATGAGCACGCATTATACTCGCAGCAAGAGGGACAGGGAAGGCAGTCTGGACAAGGATTACTCTGAATAGCAGTTTTGCAATTTGTAGGTCTGGCCAGCTCCTCACTTAGCCCATAGGTTGGTTTTAGATCATTCTTTGAAGGCATCCAACATTCTGCATAGACTATGCAAAGAGCCTAGTGGCTAAATTGAACCCTGTTAAATACTTAAACCAAGCACTTAATTCCAGCTTTGGATTGCCAAGGCTGGTTGCACTCTCAGCCCTGCATCTGTCTCCCCATGCCTTGCTAGCATACTGAGCCAGCTGCAGCACTCACAATAGCAGTTTTTCACAGACCAGGGCAAAGAGCCCGTTTCATTATCAAGTATGGATCCTCTCCAGAAAAACTGGTCTGTGTGACAGTGCCAGCACATCCACTGGTGCATGGTATGTCATCTAAAACAACAGCCAAGTGCCACCAGCACCTCTGCTTGCTAGCTGGTCCCGTCACACTGATTGGCTCTCTCACACCTCGAAGCTGTAGCGCCTTCTGTGAAGATGACTTTTACAGACCTGCACATATTCTTCCCCTTTCAGTTTCTTTTAATGACTGTAGTGGATAATGGAAGATGACAGGTGATGGTAATTACAGCATGTTGGTGTTTGGTTCTTTTTCCTTTCTTAAGAAATATTATAGGCATCCTAAGCATTTTAAGCAGCTGTAAAGATGGGTGTGGTATCCTGGGTAGCATAGCTGACTAAATGCAATAACCATAGGGCAGACCAGAATGTGACTCTCGAGCTAAACTAGTAACTGCTCCTGATTGAAGCTGCAGAATTAGCTTAACGTTTTCCACTGGGTTTGCAACCCTTGGATTTAATGTAGATCTCTCAGTGGAAGTTGCAGCTGTTCAGCAGGATCTACATCCTCTGTGATTAAATAAATTGGCTGTAAACATGCATGAATTATTAGCAGTAATGGTATATAGCCTTTTTGCTTTTGCAGAGTTTGATCCACACAGTTAGTTGTTTACAAATAGGGATGAATTTATTAGAAGGAAAAGAAGGGGCTGAGGGGCTTTTGTCCAAGTCCTAGTAACACCATGGGCTTTGAGGCGCACTTCATATCTTCCACGTGTAAAGGAAGGAAGCTGAAATGCTAGTTCACAGCTTTACTGCCCATGCAGACTGAGGAGGCATCAGCCTTGTTGAAGTCATGTAGAATCCTGCTGGAAGCAATGGGACATGACACACACATGCTCATACTTATAAATATACCTCAGGGCATAAAGCAAAACTCATGGAACCTTTTCTTACTGACTATCAGGCTCTAAATCTTTGTGGAAGTCTTACACTGAAAGCAAGTGCCTGAGTTTGGCCCAAACCTTTTCTGCAAGAAGTGCTGGAGAGCATGTTTTGTCAGTAGACACAAATCCACAACAGGTGCACAGGCAGCACTACGGGGAAGGGTCTGAAGGTGAATCAAAACGGGCTGAAAAGTAGTGATATCAAAGGACATGTCAAACCAACAGCTTTAAGACTTGTGGCCAGTTGGTACCAGTTGACAAAACCAGTATTTATAGGCATAAGCCTTTTTGCCAGATGGGAATGTAGACTCATGCTCCTGGCAACACCATTGGTCTCTGAAAGGTTTTTTTTGTTCTCTGAATGAAGCGTGTAAGCTTGCCCATGGCTTTATACCTTGTCCTTTGCACTTAAACATGCTGCTGCTCGTGCTTGGGGGTCATGTGGCAGCACCAGAGAGAGGCAGCAGTTTCCCATTTGATCTCATCATCACAGTGCAGGCTGCAAGCAGAAAGAAGCTGCAGTGCTTGGTGGCTGGTACTCCATAAATGGAACTCGGCACTGCTAAAGTCCATACCCAACTGGAGAGCCAGCTGTCGCTGGGGTAGGGAGACTTTCTGACATAGTGTTCCCTTGCTTGGTTTTTCTGTTTCTGAGAGGCACAGCTAATGGTGAGGCTCGCTGGTTGGGTGCCATGGGCTGGTTACTAGGCAGTGTGGACTGGCTTTAAGGGCAAGCAGCCATGTATGAGCTCCTTTGGAGCAATTCGACATTGCAGTATATTGCATTGCTAAGGAATTTTTGACTGAAACATAGAATTTTTTTTTCAGTGTAACTGGGCTTTAAACTTACAGAGATGGATGTACAGGAACGGGAGAAGGAAATAAGTTGCCAAGGCTTGAGATCACTATATTCAGTGTAGCACTGGAGGTAGAAAGAGTGAACAGGTACCCATATTTGGAAGAGGATGAGCTGTGTTTGGAGAGTGGCAGTATAAAGTGCTGTGAGCAGTATTCGTGGGAAAAAATCCAAACAAGAACCTGTTGCTGCAACAAAACCTAAAGAGAGCTGAAAACAAACAGTCTTTGAATGCAATGTGCACTAGACACTCTTGCCACCTGAGGAGAGTAATTGGCAAGGGCTGAGTAAGAGCTTGTTCTGGGTTTGGAGGAGCAGCATTGTTATGCTAATAGTCCTTTCACTTGCCTGCAGTGCTGCTGTTGTGGTCTCTTGGAAGAATTGGGCAGAAGGCTTTCCCAGGACCTATTTGTGAGGAAGGGCTGGCTGCCATTTCATCTGGTCTAATGCAGGTGGCTGTAAGCCTGCCTTCCCTCCTACCCCCTGCATACATCTCCCTGCACCTCGCAACGGAGCCCTTTGAGCATTTGCAAGGTCTCACAGACAGTCTGTTCAAGTACACAAGTTGATTGAAACCAACCCAGCTAGGGTGGTTCACTTTTGGCCAGAGCAGCTTTTGAGCTGTGGTCTGCCAGGGCTGGCACCCATGGGTTCCATGACCACTGTGGGAAGGGGTCAGAATCACTGCAGGACTGGCCAGGACTGCCACAGTCCACCGGTCTGTGAGGATATCTCTGGCAGGCAGGTGAACTTCCTCCCTTCCTCATCTGTTCTCATAATTAATGGTGATGTTTCTCTTTGCCCCATGGGGTCCTACCCATTCCCAGCACATCAGCCATGCTGTCCATGCCTCACCTTTCTTGCTTTAACAGTTCAAGTGAGAATCAGTTGGGATTTTTTTCAGAGTCTTAAGCTGTCTTTAACAAATGTAGACCCAGTTTTGGCCTAAGTTCTCTTGTCTGAGAATTTGATTAGAAGTGATTCTCATTTACATGGATTCTACCAGCTGCTGGCTCTGTGACCCTGGGGGGAAAAAAATCAGATGATACTGTGAAAGTCATTAGCGAGCACATTAGAAGCAGCCATATCCAGGCCAGGCAAAGTTCTGAAAATACCTGGCATTCATGTGTCCTTAATTGCTTTTCTCTCTTTACAGCTGTTGTGTGAATGCACCGAGAGGGGGCTGCCTCAGGGATTTCTTTTTCATTATATGTTGTAGACAGGGAGACAGGAGCAAGCAGAGACTGCTCAACAAGAGAAGGAAGAAGTAGACTTGAGCAGCAAGAGGAAATTTGAACTTAGTGGAGGAAGATCTAAGGAGCTAATATTGGGTGTAAACAGGGGCAGATGTGCTTGGAAGAGCAGCAGAGTTGCTGCTGAGCTACTTTGCTAGCAGCTGAGATGCTAAGACATTAAACATCTTTTGAAGAAAGATGAGATACCACTTCTGGACTTCAATGCCTTGTTCAGGTGTGTCTTTGAGCAAAGAAAGAGCATAAGGTGATTTCTGCATCTTAAAGGAGCATCAGCAATATGAGAAGTTTAAGTATCTTGAGAATGGAGAGAGTAGAAATGTACAAAAAGCTCCAGGCCCTGAGCCAAAATCCCTCTCAGGACTCCTGTTAAACTGGTGTGATTTCCACATTGTCACAACACCTTGGACTTTTCTGCACTAGGAAAATGGCAGCAGAAGTGCTTTGCCATGGAGCACATTCTCTGTACTCTCAAGAGAGGAAGAGCATGGTGGCGTGAGGTCAAGAGACGTGCAAGTCAGCAAGTGACAGCTCTAGGGCCTGAAACCTTGTGGTCTACCTAGCAGGTAAAGGGCACCACTGCAAACTTTATGAGGACATGCTTGCTTTTACAGCCTACGAAGTGTCACTTGCTCCCAGCCCGTTATTTACATAGTGATTTGTTTCCAGTCTTATAAGTAGGATCTGACACAAAGGAGGTAGCATTTAGATGCTGTAATGTACATTGAAATATTCTCTGTAGGCTGTCTGTGTAAGAAGCTTTGCTGGCTACACCTGCTTTTTGGCAGCTGCTGCAGTGACAGCTGAGGATATGATAAAAATGCCCCTTCTGCAAAATAATCATAGTGCATTGGGTGATTTTGAGCAAGATCTTGTGAAGGGAAAGACTTCACCAAAACGCACCTGTCTGGGACAGCATGAAGGCTAGAGAAAATAAAGTATGTTGTGAATGTTAAGCCAAATATGATAATAGGTAAATGGCTCAAGACCTCAGTTGTCTCAGCTGACTGACTTGAGAAAACTTTGTGGAGTGTGTACTTGTGCTATGAATTGATCAGGTGGTATGAAACCATTATTCTCTTGGTTTTGAAAGGATGAAAACCAAAGGAAAATGACAACAGATTAGCACAGCTGTCAGCTTTCCTGCTAGAACTTTTATAGACTCTGGTTGATTGTTGTTTTAATTAATCAGAAGCAATCAGTAAATACTGTGATTAACACGGCTTCTATTTAACCTCATGTTGTGTTTGTCAAACTGTATATGTAACAGTTCTGAAGAGTAGGAGTCTAAAAGCTCTCAGATAAAAACTCCAGAAGCTGAGAATGGCTTTTGGTGCTGAACTGCCCAGACTGGCTCCAGCCCACAGACCAGCTCTAAACAGTGCAGCAGAATGCAGCAGTAGAAATCCAAAAGGGTTTCAACTGTTTTTAGGAGAAGAAGAAACTTTTTTTTCTCTAGGATTCCCAAATGGCAACTTGACACTTTGATTCCCAAGTGGCAGCCTGTGTTAGAGCTAACGGCGATTGCTTGTATAAACTTCTGCTTCCTTTTCTCTCTGTAGGTTTGTTGATTGGCTCTGGTTGTGCCCTCTATCCTCTTGGCTGGGACAGTGAAGAAGTCAGACAAACCTGTGGTAACCTTTCCAACCAGTTTGAATTGGGTGAGTCATCATCAGAGCATCTGAGCCACATTAGACTCTTTCTGTGTGTTAACCATAAGAACAAACTAGGACATGAGTTCAGGCTCGGAGAAGTAACCTACCTGTGAGTGGTAGGCTATTCATATTGCCTAATTCTGGTATGGTGCTAAGGCAGGGAATTTCAGATTGTTTTCTGGAAATATTTTGCAGAAGAATGTTATAAAAAAAAATAAATGTATGTATGTATGTATATTTTTAAGATATAAATTAGATTTAATAATCTTTCAGTGTGGGAGCTAACACTCCTGGAGACCTTGACAAAGGGTAGACAGAGGCATCCCATCACTGGACAGGTCAGAGTAATTCTCAATTCGTACAATTGGCTGTCTTTGAATTCTGATATGCTAATGGCCTTCTAACCCAAGCCTAAAGAGTAAACTTTTTTTGTTATTCACGTATTTGGGAAGCTGGCAAATAACGCGTGTTCCCTATGTCAGCCATCTCCCAAATAAGCCATTGGTCTCACTTTTGATATCTGCACTGAGACTGGAATGAGAGCCAGGGATGAAGCCAAAACAGGTTCACACCCTTGCTCTCTCTAGAGAGGATCTAGACGGCAAGGGCTAAGCAGCAACCTAAGGATTAAGCAACATGGATGATCAGGATCTGATGTTTGAATGCACATCTAGGTCCTTGTTGAGCTAGAAGGATCGATGCAGTTACTGACACCCTACTCTCTAAGTTCTCTCTTATCCTGTGTCGCTTGAAGAGAGGGATCTGCAATGCTCCTGAAAAAACAGGGCACCTTGACCCCCCACAGACTTGAGAGCTTTCACTCCCAAGCACAGAGAGCTCCCCCTTTCCAGCCCCTGAAAGCTAAACCTTAGTTGATCTTAGAAATTCTTTCCATAACTGTGTGTGCAGGACCTGTGCAGGGCTCGACAGTAAACCCCGTGCGAGAAATAATGGACAAAAACGATCTCCTAGGCTTAAAGGCAAACCTGCTGCATTATCTTTTAATTTTACACTAATGTTTCTGTCAGATTTCAGGAATAAGGAGATTTGTTTCCATCTCACAATGTTTTTTGTCAAGATATGAAAATGAATTGAGGTTGAAAGATAAAAAAATATTGCTTTGGGAGAGATTCTCCAGGCCACCCTGCCCTACACCATTCCTGTGGTGTTTTGAGTGCATTTGATCTGGCATGGGATCAAAAATTCTCATGACAAATATCAGCACCCATCACTACAGTGCTACTGATGTTCTTATCAGCAACCACCTATGGTGTTGCCCAAGGCATGTGTAATGTGCTCTAGAAGCTTTACCTTGTTATTCTGAACTCTTAATATCCTTCTGCAGTATTGATATTAAATTTTCTTTTCAGTGAAGTATAAAAAGTTCCTGCACGATTTTTATTCACCTAATAATCAAAAGATATAAACACAAGGGAGAGAGAGCAATGAGAACAGAAATGTACAGTTAATTAGCAGAAAAAAAGTGTCCCAGAGCTGAGATTCCCAGCTCTATGGAAAGGTGTCTCAAAGGATGTAGTGGAAAGACTAGGCAAAACTCTCTGGTAAAGTGTTGCAGGGAACATTCAGTTTGCCGCTGCCCATGGTCAGTCCTGTGCAGAAGCCTGAAGTAGTTCCTAGCCAGTGCTTTGAGCACCACACCCTTTGAAAGGCCAGCTTGCCCCTCATTGGTGCACGCTGATGCCTGCTCTTCCACACCGAGTGTGTGAGCAGCTCTGCTCCTGTGATCCCTGCTTATTTCCATGTTTGTTTCCAGGTGCAAAAAAGTGTTACCTCTGCAGGTTATTTCTCTGCAAACCCAGAAGGTGGGTGTCGTGCCAGTCTGAGCTCCTTGAAGGCAGCACTTGGGCAGTTACAAACTGTGATCTTGAATTCCGTCATGTCCACAGTCAGAGCAGAATCTCCGAGACCACCTTCATTGTCTCGATCTTGACTCACGAATCAGATATTCGCATAAATTGAATCACTCTGACATTAAAGTCAGTGAAGTGACTTTGTGAAAATTTCAGCTGACAGCTTTCCTTCCAGATATACATAAGGACCATAAGATGCATTGCAGTAACTGTGAAGGCGTGTACTCGTACTGTATTTTCTGGACCCAGAGCACACAGGGCAGGTGTTATACATGCCTAGACTTGACAGCAGTGCTGGTCTCACTGATCTGCTGCAATCATATGTTAACACATTAATTAACAGATTATAATGAGAGCTGTAATTTGCTGTAGTGATTTCCGCTAGGCAGCTCTGCCACTAAACGTCTCTTTTCCACATATATTGGCAGCGAACTTAAATGCTTGGTTATGGGTTTTTTTACTTAATGTCAGTGTCTGGTTGATGCTGTGTTATCAAAATCATCTATAAAGAAGAGGTACTGTCTGAGGGCCGTTCAATAACCACACTGCTCATCTTTCATAAATACCTCTTGGTTCGTGATAACCCCAACCCTCTAGTCTTTTCTGAATCATTAGAGACTGGCATACTCATTATAGCCTACAGGCCAAGAATGATGTTTCAAAGACTTAATCTCACTAAGTCTCAAGACAAATTTAAGTAATTATTGCTTTCATTTGAATATTTAATTTGATTAAACCACAATGATATGCTTACTATTCCTGAGCCCATGAAATGAGCTGTATGAGGAACCAAGCTGCATTCAAAATCTGCTCTCAGAAAATCTGAGCTGTCGTGAGCCCTGCACTGGTTTGCTAATGGAGAAAATGTGGTGATAGGAGTGCTGGTCCTGCACCTCCTGCTACTGCGGGTGCTAGTGAGGATGACACTGAGAGCCTAATTCAGCCCATATGGTTAGTCTCAAAGGAAAGAGTATTCAAAGGAATGCTGGTCAGCAGATGGCATTGACTCCTCTGCAAGCATGGCAGAGCAACTGCTTCAGGTTGGGCCACAGAAAATGTGTGTGTGTGGTTAGGAAAGGAGAGTGAAAGCTCGCCAGGTTTGACCACAGAGCCTGGAAAGGTGGGAGTTGAGCACTGATTTGTTGTGGACTTAAAAAAGGTGAGGGGAAAAAACTTTTTAGTTTGAAGGTAGAAAAGATAATCTAGGAGCTGCAATCTGCATTGTAGGAGGATGAGAAGAGCAAGAGGCAGGTACAGATGAGGAACTACAAGAACTCTCTTGAGAAGCAGCTGAATTGTGCACCATGAAATGTAACGTTAACCAGAAATGTTCTAGAATTAGCAGTTAAATGAAACCAAAACATGACAAATGCCCACCCCCTGTAACATGCTCATAACTAGATAAAATAAATAAATAGAAATGCTAAGAACCCATAAAACTCCCTAATCCTCAGTGGGTGTACTAGATAAGAAATGCTTGTCATGTCTTCAGGCGCTCTGAAAAGGCATTAGACTAATAGGCACTCCAAATAGTGCTGAGGTAGCCCATATTGTGAAGAGGGACCGCCCTCCCTCCACCCCCGTCAAACACATACATTTCTGTGTACATTCCAAAGCAATATTTAAAAAGGCTGCAGGAAAAATAGTCATGCCTTTAATTTATGTATAAGTGGATTTGAGTATTCTTTTCTAGAAAACCTGAGCCAATATTATGAAATGCCCAGCAGTTTGCTGCTCTCTTTAAAAATGGATATTTATTTGGTTTTTATAAAGTGAATTATGTCCAAAGGATTTACTTAAACATTTATGTATTTAATTGGGCTATTTTTTTTCAGTCAAATGAAAGTGGTTGTACAGCTCCATCTCTGACAAAGAGGAGTTATTCTTCAACTGAAGATACCCTGCCAAGGATGACCCCATTTGTTGATTAAATGACATTCAATAGATGAGCTGTTTTGCTAATGGGGATGGGGAATAACCTCCATAAATAGACAGACGGAGACTGGCGCACCTGTAGAGGGCCTCGCTCCCAGCTCTTCTCTAGCAATCTGTTTTTGCCATCATGAAAAAAAGCATGGTGATAGATCAGACCTTTGACAAATGACCCCTCACAAATCTTGTTGAGTGGTTAAGGTCATAATAGGTCTCTGTTATGTTCCTCTTCTTGTAGTTGTCAGCTCTCCTAGCTTGTGGTTGCCAGCCTCCTAATCAGCATGACTTCTGTGGAGGTCTGGGAGCCCTGCTTCGTATCACAGCATCCCATCACAGGTCACAGATGGAGCAGAATTCCCACTGAAACACTAAACTGTGAACTGGAGTAATCTTCTCACACTGTTTTTAGGATAGTAACTCCTAGAAATAGGGCAATACAAATAAATGGGGGAGGGGAAGAGATTTTTATATTTTACAGCTGTACAGTTGCTTGCTCATTGACTGAGTCAAAATCCTCATCTAATTTGGCAACAGGCTAATGCCTGAAGTGAAGACCAGAGTAATAAGCGAACAGTGCTTGAAGGGGCTGCCTTTCATTGAGGGTGGATCAAAATCATCTTAATCTTTTGTCACTGTGCAAAATGTTATTGTTGTGTTGCATTATTTACACCCTGGAGTTGCCTGTGGGCCCTTTCAGGGCAGCACTGACACGGCACAGCAGTACAAGAGCTGCTGACTGAAGTGTGTGAAAGTGAGTCAGATCTACAAAATCCCCTCGTCTACAAAAGGAATTAGGTGATTTCCCAAAAGGAAGCATCATGATAGCATATAATATAGCACACATTCAATTTCACTGAGCTAGAGGCACTAATACAGTTGTGTTTTTTTTTCATTTCTAAATGTACCATGTAAGGATAACAAATGAAAAGTTGAGGTTTTATCAGGGAATTTATCTAGATGTGGATGACTTATGCCCTAGGAAATTTTATCTGGCCTCGAGCTGCCAATGCCCTACCACCAGATTTATGAAATGATATTGTGTACTTACCTTATTAACCTGAAAGAATGTAGACACTAAATTTAAGATAAAGTCCAATTTTTAAGTTGAACTACTTTGAAAATAGTTTTTCTTCATTTGAGGAAGTACAGTGTGACTGGGCAGTCAGAACTCAGCTTGGATGATCAGTGCTTCAGATTTTTTTATGACCTACCCCTTTTTGTGAGAGATTACTTTTTCTGTCATCCATCTCCTTACCTAGGACCTACTGGTTTTTATTCTGCTATGCGATTTTTGTGCTCAGAAGCATTCTACGAATACGGCTTGGTGTTTGCTATATGTGATTACCTTCAGAGCTCATCTCTGAATTTCATGATGCTTTTCTTTGCTATTGCCAAAGTTCTATTTGGTGATGGCATAGGCTGCCCAGGCTGCCCAGAGAAGCTGCAAATGCCCCATCCCTGAAAGTGTTTAAGGCCAGGTTGGATGAGCCTTTGAGTAACCTGGTCTAGTGGAGGGTTCCCTGCCCATGGCAGGGGGGTTGAAACTGGACGATCTTTAAGGTCCTTTCTAATCCAAACCATTCATATGACTCTTTGACTAAGGCAGTGAAAATGACAAGTCTACCATCAGGGACTCGGGTATGGAATTGGCACACTATGTCCTGCCTACCCACTGGGCAGCTGCTACCTTAGCCTGCCCAAGATGCATTCTGATCTTGTTTGAGTTAATGTCATCCTTATAAGACTGGGAACAATCTCATGTCCTGTGTCTTCTGCAAATCCTTCTAGAGCCTCTCTAGTTGTTTCACTTTCTCTGGCTGTCAGGCTCTATCACTCCCTGTCCTGGGCTCAGGTGTAGCATCAAGCAAAGCAAGAGCTCCAAATACACACCTTTGTTTGCTGTCTCTGACAGCCCATCTGTGAACTGCTATGAAAGGGCTTGCCTGGCCAAAGTGGATGTCTAGAGAGCAACTTAAAAGCCTGACTCCCATCCTGAACTGAATAAGCAGCTGAATTGGTCTCACAACCTCTCAGAAACTTCTCTGTTGAGGGATATTTGTTTCCAAGTATCACTGTTATTAAGGTTCCCCTTTGCCACTTTTAGACGGCTTGAAATGTTTTAAAGAGAACTGTTGACTTGATAATTACTTTTGCTGTAGAAATATCAGAGTAAATGATCTTTAAAGCACTTTGAAAGCAAACCGTGCAGTTACTAGAACTGCATAAAACTCCCACAGAAAGCAGTGGATATAAAAAAGGCTTTTCCAGCTAGTTAATTTGTCTTAGGTGACATCATTTTAGCATCTGGCTGATTGTTGGCATACAATGCCAAAACAATCAAGATAAGGATTTATAGGGAAGGACAGTTAGTTAGAATTGTATTAAAGGCAAAAGACTTGAAGATGTATTTTTCTATGAGAAATCAATCTGGAAAAGGCAGGTTTTTTGTTTTCAGGTCCTCTGCAAACATGTCCGAGATTTTACCCATTCATTCTTTTTTACTGGGGCTGAGCACAATCTTTACAAGCATACCGAAGGTGCAGCTACTGAGTTATTAGAAGAGTGAGTAAACTACGTGCCAGTAAAGAAAGTGTTCCATCAAGAAACATTTCCTCTTTTATGCTACCCAGATAGCTTCCATTCTTAATTCTTCATAAGCCTTTGGTGACTATATCAAGGTCCACATATATTTTAACATAAGGAGGGACTATTTACAAGAACATATAGTGACAGGACAAGGGGGAATGGCTTGAAAGAGAGTTGGTTAAAATATTAGGAAAAAATTCTTTACTATGAGGGTAGTGGGACACTGGATCATGTTGCCCAGAGAAGTTGTGGATGCTCCATCGCAGGAAGATTTAAGGCCAGGTTGGCTGGTCTGAGCAACCTGGTCTAGTGGAAGATGTCATTGCCCAGGGCAGGGGGGTTGTAACTATATGATATTTAAGGTCCCTCCCAACCCAAGACATCCTATGATTCTAGAAGGCACTTCCCTTTGTTGTCAGACTTAGATCATGGTCATGCAAGGACCCTCTGTAGTCAATAGACATAAGTGGGAACATCCAGAAAGAGACTCAGACCACATGGAACAAGTATTTGGTGCTCTTTATTATTCAAAAAGGGCAGCTGAAGTGGTTGTTTGGAATCTCATTATAGTTAAAAGGGAGAAAAATAAGTGCTACTAGAGCAGAGTTCACCTGCTGTACTTCAGGTGTTTAGCTTAAGAGGAAATGCAACACAATTTTGTAAGTGACCACCCCAGAGTGGATGTCCAAAGAGATGGGAAATTGATTTCAGTTTCTGCAGTAGGTGAGCTTTCTGCTGGCTTCCTGCAGGAGGCTGAGAGAGCTCCGTATTAGCTGGACATAAACCATTTGCCCTTGGGAATTTGAGCATTGTAGTTGACACAAGGTATTGGTTTCTCCTTCATTATTCCATGATGAATGCACACCTACAGCAAATTTGAGGTTTGAATAAACAAAATTATGTGATCCTCCAAAGAAAGGAGGATTTGATCACATAAGTGAGTGTCTGCATACAGCAAAACTAAAAAATTTCAAGTTGTCATTTTTGTCCTACTTTTTTACACTACAGAAATTTATGAAATTTTATGCATTTAGTTACAGACCAATTACAAGTAACCAAAATAGTTTGATCTGTACACACATAAAAAGTCATATTTCTTTGAAAAGCTAAATCCATTGAGAAAGTCAGATCCCTGCAGCGGACAAAGAAACCTGTTTCACTGAATGTATTATTTTGTATTTGCTGGGCTGCAGTTTTACCTTATATAGTGTTCTTTTTTTGTCTCACATAACTGCTTTAATCTTTTCTGGATGCATTCCAAGTTTCAGCTTCTTTTCCTGCTTTTATAGCTTATTTCACATGACAATTTTTCATTGTAGCTGTGTCAAGAAAAAAATCCTCAGCTATTTAATTTATCTTGGATTTTTTTTCACAATAATTGTGTCTTATTAATTAGCTGATTATCTTTTACATTAATTTATGGCTTTCATATCCAAATCCCCATATATACTTTAACATCACACTCTACTTTTTTCCTTGATTTCTTTTCCAACAACCTGATTGATTATGTAAACTTACATTCTCTATAATACTAGACTCTCATGTGAAACTGGTCATTTTGCAGGAATTTGGTTTTTGTTTTTGAAGGTATATAATTTGTATCCTACAGTCCAGCTAATTCTGAAATCTTTTTTTCTTCATCTTGGAAAATAGGCTGTACCTAAGGTTAATTGATTAGAGTTTGGCAAATACTCCAGACTGCAAGCCCAGTGTAGTCTCTTAAAATTAACAGCAAGATTAACAGGTACAAATATTTAAGATACTAAATCATGCAATTAACAGATTTTCAACCAAGATACTTTCAAGATATTTTTTCATAAATGGCAATTATTGGTTATTTTAGACTAAACCATATGTTATTTCCAAGACCTTGATAACTATATGTGATAATTATTTATAAGACATTGTGAATAGAAATCCTGGTAAAATTCTGTTTTGGCAACTGGATCCTGGCACAGCTTCATGGTAGATCAAGCATCCACAGGTTTTCTGTTACCAAATTTCATTCACTCCCAAATTTTTTCTAATCTTTCTTTGCCTTTGTATTCGAGAGGAGGAGGGGAACAAGGAGACACGTATTATGGCCTCGAAGATTACATTAGAAATAAGAAAAAGGCATGGAAGTGTTTTTTAATAAACCCATCAGTCACTGCAAAAATACCCCTCCACATTTGTCTGATTTCTTTTGATTTAGTAAATATTGTTTTATGTTCTCTGGGACTCTTTTCCGTGAATCTTCTTTTGATAGTGTCCTCACTCAACATACTATTGTCTTTGGTCCTTGGGGACCACAATTTCTCTCAATCCTCTTTAAAAAAGAGAGGAGTGTAATGTTTCCACTCTTTCATTCTTTTATTTGCTTGGTAAATGGTCATCCATCCCTGTAGCTGCAAAGTCCATTATTCTGTTACTTCAGTGTTCATCTTGGCACTCTTTTGTTGCCAATCCCAGTAAAACAAAGGTGAAAACAAAGTTCTTAATGGCTGACTACAAATTTACCTGAGCCAACTCGGACAGTCCTGCTTCACTGAGCAACCAAGAGCTCCAATTATTTATGCTCTCTTTAAATTAAAAGAAAAAAAAAAAAAAGGATCCAGAATTAACAACATGCTGAAGTGCTGAAGCCACAGCTTCTCACTCCATACTGACCTGTCAGGTAAAGACTGATTTGTTAAAAGCACCAGTTCTGCATGGAGAAGCAAGCTACTGTGATTCATGTCATCTCTATCGGAAAGAAGAGCACTTCAGCTGCTGGGAATTTACTTTGGCACAAAACCAGATCTAGCCCATCTTATGAGCAAGAACATGTATACATTCTTGCATGCATTTCCACATCCTCAATGGACGGGCACTCTTGTATCTATGTCTATCTCTATCTCTATCTATCTCTATCTCTATCTCTATCTCTATATCTATATCTATATCTATATCTATATCTGTATCTATATCTATCTATGTGTGTATTCCTGTGCATCCTTGAGGAATACAACAGCTTTTGTGCCTTTCTGTGTGTGTGAAAATTGACATGGTTTCAATAGCTCCTTTAATTCTATCAAGTGTTTAGGTAGTCTTGATTTTCATTTTAAAGTTTTGACATTAAAAAATGGGAAACTGCAATACTGGATTTCTAGTCTTTTATATGATGGGCTCCATGAAAACTCTGCTGTACTTGATGGTTGAATTTAAGCTCCAGTTCTGCAAAGCTCTTAACCGTTTGTTTACTAGTGAATACATGACTAGTCCTGCTGATGTCAGTGCAATAATAGTTGCTCAACTCTGCTTTCATAAAGCTTCTTGTTCCTTTTAAAATGAGTGGTTTATACCAATGTGAGGAAGAAGTAATTTTACAATTTAAAATGGCACTAAATTACCCAATTATTGATAACCAACAATCTTTCTTTAGGATGCAGTAGACTAAAAAAGTCATACATGTGGTAAAATGAGAACACCAAAGCAGAAACATTAACTCCAAAATATTTTTCTCCATGTGTAATACAAGATTACAGAAGGGGTGGCATTGTTTCATTTTGACACATGGCTATGCAGTGTAGGCATTCATCGCAATGGGTACCTTTGAGATGGATTATCTCTGGCCTTATACTTAACTATACTTGCAATGAAAAGTATAGCTAAGTCTTATACCCTCAGATACCTGCCCGACTTCAGGCTCTTCTTCAGCACAACAGCTTGAAATTCTGTTCCGCTCAGCATCATCCAAGTACAGATCAAGCTATTCTATCCAAGGCCTCCCATTGCTCTTGACACAGGCTAGAAAGAATGGCCAGGTTTATTGCTGTGTTATTATTGCTCTAAGGTCAGGCTCCCGGCTCTTTCATCCGTTCTCCTGCTCTCCCATTCTTTCATTTGTTCATCTTGACCCAACTCACACTTGTGAACTACGTTGCATTTGTTAGATCAAGAGGCTACCTGCCTGCCGTGTCTCAGAGCATTAAGTAGGGTAGTGGTCCTTTGGGTAAATGGAGCGTGGTATAGAGAAATAAATGTTATTCTCTTCAGCCAAGAGTGAACGTGTATGTTGTGACTGTTGAACACATCTCTGACACTGATTCAACAGTTCTTTCCTCTTAATATGTATCACACACACTGTCCCCCTCTCCCTCTGCCATGGCACAAAACTTGAAATTACTCCATGCAAAAAGTCAAATTTACTTCATTCTATCCTGCTTAGGTTACAGCTTTGGGCAGTGGTCCCAGGTGAATTTCTTTTTTAAAGCAGTGTTTTGACATTTATTTTCTCTGCTTGGACGCATGAGAAAGATTTAAATTTTCAAGCTGCAACTACTGATCTCTTAGGAGTTTTAGCAATACTTCACAATTTAAAAAGACCTATCAGATGAAGTCCATCTTTTCATGAGAAATGCTGTAGCACGTCCTACCCTCTGATAAATATTACAATTTTCAAAACAATCCAGTGGGTTTAAATATCTTGTATACTCTTAAACCTGGTTTTGAAATTCCCAACAGAAGCTATAGACTGTGTGTGTATACAAGAAAAACAATAGATGGCCCAGACACAGGTCTCTCCAAGTACTGCTGTGTGATCGGGCAAGTATCAGCATCAGTGACATTGCCAGGCACTTGGCAGCTCTCCAGGGTTTCTGATGGCCTTCTCTTGAGGAAGTCAGACTCTCTGTGTGGTCTTCTCTAAGGAAGCCAAGAATGGCATTGATCTACGGAGCATAACCAGATGACAAAACCAAGTAAATCTCTCTGTCTGCTCCAGCATATTAAGGAGAGAGGCTAATGAGCTCAAACCAAGGCCACACAGCTCCTTAAGTCCTCTTGGTCATATCAGGGTCTTTGTTTCACTGAATTTTTTTTTTTAATAAAAATTTGTGAGGCTTATGAAGAAAAAGCGAAACAAGTACTATGCTTCCTGCTGTGGTGCCAAGCTGAGATCTTCAAAGTGGCCAGGAGCATAAGTGTTGCTTCTCATTAATGTCTCCTTACAAAGCTTACCTGGCAGTACCCTGTAGACAGTTGATAGCCATGCTGTCTGCTTTGAGGCATGCTAATGCCTTGGACATGTAAGATGGACGGACATCTTGTGTTTGTGGTGCCTAAGGCAGGAGTAGCTGAGTTGATAATTGCCTGAACCTGAAGCCTGGCCCTCAGGGGTGCCATTGGGACAGAATATGGACGTGTCGCCTGTTTCTAGATGGAAACACTGTTGATACCTTTTGTCCTCTGAAAGGAAGGATTGTTTCTGATGTTTTTCCCAGAGGTTGGGAAGGAAATGTTGCATTGCTGCTTGTGCCTTACTGAGAACGCTCGCTGCTCAAAGAGGGGTGATATCACCCATGGTGTCAATAAGACAGGGAGCACCTCGGTTGTAACAAGTCCCAAGCACTCAACATCAGAATGACCAAGATGATGCAGACCAAATGAAAATTATTTTTGAGATGGGCTGAAATCCTGAGGAGTAGCAGCAGGCATTTCCATGCCTTCGGAGGTCTCTAAGAAGGCCACCTTCCTGCTGCGGCCACTGTTCTCCTGATCTCCTTCCCTACTGCAGACACAGTCATGCCTGAAAGGGAAGCAATCACTTTACAGTCCACCATGGGATTCCCCAGCACCATTCACTGGTGATAAGTTTGACTATATAGAGATACTGAGGCCATTAAGTGGATTCAAAGTCATATTGTGGCACTGTTACGCAGGTTAGACAGAAGATCAGTGAAGCTTCCAGCAATGAGTGGTGACCTTGGATGGAGATAGAGAAATTTCTCTCTTTTTTTTATTTCTAGAATTTACGATTCGATTCCCACAGCAGCCCCCATGCAGGGGGTTGCTCCTTTGCGGATGGTCAGGATCGATGCCCATGTGAATGGGTCCCCCACATCCATGTCCCGGCTCACTGTCACTCAGCAGTTCGCAGCCGCGTCCGGTTTCAATCCCTGTCACCGCAATGGCAGAGCTTGAACTTGTGCCCCCCGTTCCCTGCCTAAGGCGGGCACACAAGTGGGGCAGAAAACTAGGAAAGCGTTTTCCCGGGTGAGCAGAAGGGAGGGTGGCGGCTGACACTGATCTGTGTCACTCTGTTTCTCTTACAGGGACCTGCCACATCGGCTGGGCCTACTACTGCACGGGCGGGGGCGCGGCGGCGGCCATGCTGGTGTGCACCTGGCTGGCCTGCTTCTCGGGCAAGAAGCAGAAGCAATACCCCTACTGAGCCGGCCCTGGGCGCGGGCGCTGCCAGGCGCCTGAGGGGCTTGCCGAATGTCTTCTGGATAACGACGACGAACAAGGAATTTTTAAGTGTATTCTCTCTGGAGCGGGCCTCAGGCGGGATGGCGGGCGGCCCCAGGGTGGCAGGGAGGTGAAGGCTGTTCAGAGCCATCCAGTCTGGATGGGCAGGGGCAGGCTTTCTTCCTACAAGCCTGCTCATGGTCTGCTCCACAAAAATACAAGCAAGGAAAACTCCACTTTGGCAAATGGTGAAATTCTGCATGCACCAATTAATTAGCAGGTTGGTGAGGGGGCAGTGGTGCCTGGATGCTGAGCTAGAGAATGGCAGCCCTGAAAGCACACACACACACACGCACAGATGTTGACCATGGCACAAAATGAGTAGAGAAGAAACTTTTTTTTTGGTGCGAATCTTCTTTCTTTTCCTTTCTTTTTTTTTTTTTTTTTTTCCTACTTCTCTCTGGTGGTTTAAAACTCAGTGTTGCAACACTTTTTAATCTATATATTAAACTTAATAAAAGGACCAATAAGCCACTTTATCAGTATTTTGTATAATCTCTACACATTCTTCTTGCCCAAACATTTAGCCACTGCTTATTCAGCCCTCTATAACTTTTATTAAGCCTCTGTGTTTTAAACATTATTGCAAAATGCAACATAGTTACTTGGCACATGTAGCCTCCCTATAGTACTTTTATGAAATGCAGTAAATGGACGTTTTTCCGTCCATTGGAAATTCCACTTAAGGTACTGTAGAGCTCTGTTGGTTACGTATGACTAACAGGAAACTTCTTCCAGACATAGATTTCTGTTGCTGTTATGTTTAGCTCATTGATGTCGTATTGTGCTGTACCATGTTTATTATTTCAATATTCATTTTTGTAAAATATATATATATAATATGTGCTATTTTATGTTTGTATTTGAAAAATCTCTGTAAATAAATTTTTCCTTGATCAATACTTGCAATGCGTGGTCGTGTCAGTAGATGAAACAGTTCCTTCCCAGATTCCCACTGGAAAAATTCTCAGAAATAGTAATAACTTTTATAGCCATGCTGTATCCTTTTACCCTGTAAAACACATACATTTAAGGTTCAGTTATATTACCTGAGGACAGACATGTATTGCCACTGGAGGCATTCTGGTGTATCCCACATTTTTGCCTGCTGCTGTTGGGTGTCCCAATGGACTTCAGTGACACCTTTCCATTTTGTCCTGGCTGCTGCAGACAGCATTTCACACAGCACTGTATTATCCCTATTTAGACAACTGAAATAGGCCTTTGCTGTCTTTACAGCATCGACACTGATCAAATACCTACCAGGTGACTCCCTGCAGAGGACACTGTACATATAATGCTTAAAAAACAAATCTTTTGTTTTCTTTAAGTAAAACAATGTGAGCTTAGAGCGTAAGGGGTTTTCAATCATGATGTTAACTGATGCTATTTCCTTTCAAATTTGTTTTCCTGCTCTTTTTTCCCCAGTGTAATATTTCTTTTGTGTATTCTTAAGTCACCACCTGTGTTCTAGTTGCAGCTCTTCTGGCTGGTGGCACTTGTAGCTCAACAAATCTGACGCCATGAAGTTGCATTGTACATTATTTTTGGAGGTACGTGGAAATGGAAATGTTGGCTTACACTGATCAATCCTGATATCACTCAACTGCATTTTATCAAGTTTCAGTATAGGCTAAGCCCTACTTATTTGCTTTATGGTGCTCTGCTGTGAAAACAAAATTGTACTTTACCACTCCCGGATTAGCCCATAATAGCCATATCTCATCTGACTGCACTCCTGCTGAGAAGCACACCAGCCATGCTGTGCAGACTTGACTCCCTGCACGCTCTTCCAATGGCACGAGCAGCAGTGAGACATGGAGTTCTTCCCTCTTGAGTCCAGGTTTCAAGTTTCGTCCCTTCTCGTGAGCACTCAAGACTGTACCCAAACCTACTATGGGAGGTCAGCAGCATTCCGTATATCCTCATAGTAAGGAAGAACATGCCTGTTAGGGTTTTGGATTCCTGCTTTATTAAAAATGAAGGAGATATATAGTCTTTGACTGTAGATCCCCTCATCCCGGTAAGATCTTTGTCAGGTGTGTCTCAATGGAAAAATGCTGCCTTTATAAATTATGTTACTGCAGAAACATGCCTTTCCTTCCACTGAAATTGTAGTTTTATATACCGTGTTCCTGTGATTTGGCTATAAATATATGTGTTATTATTCTACATTTGACTCTCTCAAGATTATATCCCAGACCATGCAAGACAGAGAACATTTTGACTTTTTTTAGATCTTCCTATGCTCAGGTTTGGGCTTAATTTATCATGACAAAATGGAACTATGCAATTAGTTCATGAAGAAAATTAGGGTTTTGTTGCAATGCAATACCGTTAAAGCATGACTGGCTTTCTTTGAATTTGTATAAAATCTCCTTTTTTTAGTTTGAGCTTAAATAAAATGTCAATTTTTAATAATCAAGCCAATGACATGTGCTGCACCTGCTTTGTAGCTGTTTATCATATAGCCTTCAGCTGCTGTGATATGAATAAACCAATCACAACCTAATTAAGTTTGTCCATATTTGTGCATTTTGGTTCCAATATCCATTTTGCACTAGAATATAAATACCATTTATTATCATGGTTATCAAGCCTCACAGCTACAGACTCTAATAACTTCAAACTAGGCAAAAGATTGCTTTCAATTTCATAGTATGAAGTGTCAATGAAATATTTACAATATTTACCATGTTTAATTTTCTATTTATTTATTCTTGAAGATGAGGAACTTGGCCTTGCATTTGTCAAAACAAAAGATGTAAGCTTGCACATGCTGCTAAGTCACTGAATTCTGTCCTTGCCAGTGCTGGCAACGGTATCCCAGGACCCTGTTAATAAATTTATTAAGCTGTATTTTAAAACTATTTAAGCGGTTTCCCCTAAAAACTACATTGGGAAATTTATTGCAAAGTCTCATTCTTTGGGTGATTATATGCTTCCTGTGTTCTAGGCCACACTGTTCTGGAGCTTGCTGTCAACACGGATGTCTGACGTCTTAGTCCGCTCCCAACAAACACTCTAGGAGCTGCAAGTTTCATCTGTCACTCCCAACTAATATAGGAGCTATATATACAGAAACAAATCACATGGTCACAGACTACTGTTCATTATCATAAGCTATCTTAGGACCACAGGATAATTCAGGTGGGAAAGAACCCCAGGAGGTCTGTGGTCCAACCTCCTGCCCAAGGCAGGGTCAGTCATGAGGCTACAACAGGTTGCTTAAGAATATCCCCCTGGTCTTGAAAACCTCCAAGGATGGAGATGAACAACACCTCTGGGCAGCCTGTGCCACTGCCTGACTGCCCTCACAGGGAATGAGTTTTCCTTATAACGCATTTCTTGTTTCAACTAATGACCATTGTCTCATTCTCTCACCAAGAATCATTGAGAAGAGCTCACCTCCATCTTCTGTCACCTCCCCATAGGTACTGGGTGGCTGCCATTGGGTTATCATGTCCCCCTCCAGCCATCTTTTCACCAGTCTGAACAAGCCCTGACTTTTGGCCTCCAGACCCCAGGTCCCCTTGTCCTTCCCACAGGGTTGTTCCCAGGTCAGGGAGCTCCTGACCTATGTCACTGCAGGGGCTTCTTCCTTCACATATGCAGGACTTGGCATTTGTCCTTGTTGAATTTCACAATTTCCTGTTGTGCTATCCCTCCATTCTCTCAGTGCCTATGATGGCAGCTCAACACCTCAGTATGTTGCCTGGTCCTTCCACCTTGGTGTCATCTAAAAACTTCATGTGAGGACAATCCTCCAGCTCTTACAGGTCACGGATAAAGCCACTACACAGGACAGGTTCCATGACAGACTTGTGATATCCCACTCACTACAAGCATTCAGGTCTAACCAGGAGACACAATCCTGTTCATCTAACCAAGCTTTTACCCATCAGGTTGCCTAGCCATCCAGACCTTAATGACCAAACTCAGTACAAAAAAACTGGGAGCCTGTGTCAAAAGCTTTGCTAAAACCCATGCAAACAACAGCCACTGCTCTTCCCTCAATTGCAAATCCAGTATTTATACCATGGTGGGTCAAGAACAGCTTGTTCTTAATAAATACAGTGTGACTGGAAATGTACTCCATATATAAGTCTGAGTGAGGCAAGTGGAGGTGGAAGAACTTGATGCAACTTTATTTACGTAAGTTCGGTCTTTGGGAATGAGTTCAGGAGAACACATTTTGAGTAGGAAATTCTCCTACCCTAATCCCAGAGAGCTGGTGACTTTCTTTGCCTGTGCAGCGTAGTGTGCAGTGCCAAGATGCATGTCCTGAGCATTAACACAGTGTTTTCTGAGAGGTAAAATGGAAGTTCTTTCATTCAAGCATTAAGTCGTGGAGAAGCTTTTCTGCATAAATATGAGGCACGTGAAAGCCCCGTCTGGAGTTTGAGAGGACATTATGCTATTTCTATCAAAAAAAGTCATTACTTTTCAAGACTTACATGTTAACAGATGACTTGAATTTTTGCTACATTATGTAGACTTTGCTCTCTCCACAAAATACAAATACACGTCTATGAAAAAACCCTCAACCTTTAAAAATGTTTTGAAACAAGTTAGATAGCTCCTGAGGTGGTTTAACACCTCTATTTCCTTTTTCTTGAGAGAAAATCCATAAATCAGTGGCAACTGCAATTTATCTGTCATTCATTTAAATAGTCTGTGAAAAATATCAAACTGAATGACAAGACAGATAATCTGCACATCAACATAAGCATTAATTTTGCTCTACATACTTAACCTTCCAGAGAGACAATGACGAAATTAGATATGTCTTTTTTTTTTTTTTTTAGAAGTGACATTTAAATGTAATCCCTTAAGCAGATAGGATTTTAAATATATGCTTTTGAGTATTAAGTGTTTTTATTATTATTCTTTAAGTGATGATGGATCCAAGAATATAAGGAAAATTCTGAAACAGTTTCAAGTTCACTTGTCTTAGCAACAGGAAGGATGGTTATTAGGCTAATTATAAATAGGTGTCCTTTTTTCATGTTCCTCACCAAGAAACAAAATGTTCATTGAAATTTATATGGATATTTTATTTGAGTAAAGACAGACTCTGACTCCTTTTGTGGACAATGTTAAGATGTTTCAGTCTGCTAGGAGTATCTGCTAAGAATATCAGTATATTAGGGATACTCTATGTTATATGCCGAGCATATTAAATTAAGTCATCACAAGGAAAATTATAGGAATTCTGAAAGGAACATATGGCACAGCTTCATTAGACATATCTACACCACCAGGGTCCAGCACATTGCTGCCTGATTTCCTGGAATGACTAAAAGCAAATGAAGTATAAGTTACTCTGCTCTGAGCATCCTCCATCACACAGGGATATCTTGTGACCCTCAAATAGCTCCTCAGCAGGCACTGTGGCCAGAACTGAGCATCACTAGATGTACAGTCATTTATAAACTTGCATCAGGCAAGATCGTCACCCTGGTGGCTATAAATCAGTTTGGCTTGTTGGATGGGAATGGTAAAGCAATGCTAGAGCACAGAAAAGCCCCATCTCACCTGAAGCCTAAACCAAATGCAGGTCTGTTTTAGCAGGCAGGAAGCTGCTGACTCACACTATCCTTGGGAATGGGAGTAAAGTTTGCTGTCACCATTGTGTGAGACCCCTGTAGCAGCCTGAGCTCCAGGACAGAAACCAAGGGGTTCCATGTGCTCCACGTGCATTTGAAAACTGCATGCAGCCCTGCTCTGCATACACGAATATTTTCATTCTCTTTTCATTGTCCAGGAGCTACCGGTAGCTTTGGTTATCTTCATGCCAGTCAACAAAATCAATATTTAAGTACACTTATTAAGGAAATAAAGTAGACTTGTTAGGCTTGTAGACAAAGCGCTTCTGCTCCGACCTATCACCAAAGAACTGAATGTTTCATCAAGTAATGGGCAACCAATTCCTACACAGGATACCTGAGTGGGTGGTTTTCGACAAATTCCTCTGCCTCTCAACCCCATAATTTTATCCTGTTCCCTAAACCTCTGCCATATATGACCACTTTTCAAAACCTTGAGCTTTTGAAAACATGATAGCTGCTAAGGAGAAAACAAACAGTTCATGTGAATACTTTGTTTTCTGTTAAGGATTTCAGTCATTTCAATAGGCTTGGATCGAACTCCATAACCCTGATCCAAAAACTATAGGAACCTATGGGAAATAGTCCACTGACTCAAGTCAGGCACAGATTCAATGGGCAAAATGCCATAGCTATCCTTTATCTGTCTTTGTGTTATGTTTTGGTAAACTGTCCGTCTTTTTTCCTGTGGAAATAATACACAGACATGGACAAACACACATTTTATAAGCAAAAAAATCCCTATATATTTCTTGATTTTGTACTTATCTAAATGTTTCTTGTGATCTGAGAATTCCTAAAAGAAGATCCTAAAAATGCCAGATCTATGTGGCACGTAATATTGGCAATTAGTATTTATTTAGGTGTTATGCCTTCAAAGATCAGAAACTCCTAATAAAATAATGGTTTGTATTTATTTTACAGATAAACAAACTGTTGGATTTGAGTAATAAAGCACCTTTTTTTCTCAAAGCAAGCCAGCTGTGCATCCTTATCTTGCCTGCTCCAGAGGAACAAAATGAAAAGTGGATTAACTAACATAATGAACATTTCAAAGGATGTGAAGTAAAATCTGCTATATGGTGTAAAGCTGCAGTTCTTAGATGATATTACCAGGCTGGGTGGGTCCAAAGGGACTCTTTCTACTGCTAGATGGAAAGGACAAAGAATAGAAAGTAGAAATATAGCCATATACTGGAGGATTTACTGAGGACTCCACTACAGCTTGGTAGTAGATGCTCCACACCTATGACTCACTGTGGCTCAGTAACTCTCCATGTGAAACATTTGGATTATTTTCCATCATATTATACCACCAAAAGCATCAGTGAGCTCTCTGTACAGCACCCAGGACAAATATTTCCCAGTCTATCACTTGGGCCCCTAAGTCCTATCCTAAAGTAAAGTAACTCCACAGCAATAATAAGGGTTAGTAAAAGACTTCTTTTTACTGAATGGTGATATCTTTTCGTAGGGAAATGGAGAAAGGAAATCTCGGTTAAAGCACAAGCTATAATTAGGACAGCACATTTGAAATGATGGAGTACTTCTTGCCTGGAGCTCAGTGGCTATATTAAGAATTGCAGTGTGAGATATTTATTTTCAAGTAGCTGTCAACATATCATTTGTTTTCTGCACTTCTGGGATTAATACCTAATTGTGGTGCACATAGGAATTAAAAACACATTAGAGTGCATTACTGCACTTACCTCTCTCTCTGGCTAAAATCAGAACTCACAGCAAATGTTTCACCGTGCTCCTGCATGTTGATCTCAGCAAGTCTGTATGCCTTACAGCCACCCCAGGAATGCCTCTTCTCAAAAACATCTTTGTGAGCAGGGTATCTGCTGAAATTCTCCACATCACACTTTCCAGTCCTTTCCTACAATTTGCTGCTGCAGAGCATGACTGTCACTTATGGAAAGTTTCAAGCTGTTTCTCACTAACTGATCAAAGAACCTTGTTTTGGGTTAATTCCTTAGAAAAAGATTAGTGTTACATTTCCAAAGTAGTTATTACACCCACTCTCTTGAAGACCATTGAACAACAGGGACATAGTTGTCATCACTAATACCTATTCTATTTTTTTTTTAAATCCTGAGGGCAACAGTACAAGGAGAAGTCACACTGCAGGCAACAGATCCATCTGTGCTAAGAGGGAAGAAGTTAACTTTTGTAGAAGTAGCATGTAGAAAATAAAGCCAGCCATGCCCAGATGTGCAGTGACATTTCAAAGAGGAGTCACATTAAATGTTTAGATCTGCAATGAAATATTAATCAATCTGCATTTGTTTTCAATGTGTAGCAGTGGTATTCACCTCTCTCTGAAGAGGGACTCTGGTTTCGTCATGTATTGGTGAGCAGTTTCACAGCTCCTCAGTCTGCAGGTTGTCATGCCTGCTCATACTGTCAATATCAAGGAATGTGAAGTATAGGGCAGGTTTCTAGGCCAGTCTGACTTGCAAGGGGAATCTGACAGATATTTTAGCTCGTGGAGTCAGATCACTAAAACATACCTTTCCAGAAGCTGATTTTGTGTGACCTGTGACTTCCAGTGTAACTGTGCTTAACTTGCAGCTATCAAACTAGCAATCAGAGAGACCTAACAGATGCCTAGGTAGAAACTGCTGAAAAATGATAGCTGTCTGCAAGTGAGATAAGCTGAAACTTTGTTTTTAAGCAATGTTGATATGAAAATTTAAGCACTCGAATGAAAATAATTGGTATAGAAATTCCAAACGCTGCATCAGGTTACGCATGTACATCAGCAGATGGCTGATACTCAGTTTTTCAGTAACTTCCATTCCAGGAAATAGAAGGGGTTTTATCTCCTGCTTATCCAATATTAGGAAGATTGAGGTCTAATTAAATGTTTATTAAGACTTGCACTTCTCCATTCTTCCCTCCTCCTCATTTTTTTAGTCTTACAATATGTTTAATCTTCCCCATGGAAGCCACTGTATTCACTGGTATACTATCACTCCATACATGGACATTTCAGGACTGTACTTTGGAAAATGGCAAATGCTTTTTACTAAACATTCAGCAGCCTATTTCATATTCAGTTTCCTTTGGGAGCCATGGTAAAACTCCCATGAATGCAGCACTCAGTGCCAGGTACTTCACTGGCTTACATAATTAGGAAACATTGCTGCCTTAGCCTCGATCAGACAGAAGATTTCAACAGTCAAGAAGTAAATGTACTTAGAAGCAAAGCCTGCTGTTCCTTTTTCATTGCTGCTCAGACAGCAGGACCATTCAAAGCTGCCTCAGCACAATTATAAAATGTTCTGAGCTGCTTGGAGCCATTTCAGTCAACCTGAACATTTATTTCCTTTCATGGCAATGCAGAGTGAAGGCACTGACAGACCCTAAATACATTGCCCAAGATATACAGCAGTTCACAACCCAGCTTCTGGGGCAGGTGATTTTAAGCTGTCCAGTGTTTTAACTATCAGAGGCATTGCTCCCTCATGCTGACCTTGGGATGATGCTTGAAATGGCTGCAACACTATGAATGGGGAGAGAGCTCAGGAACAGTGGTAACTTGGAGGTGTTTTTCTCCTTTATATCGTGGGCTCGAAGAGAGGCCAAGCTACTTGGCACCTGATGACTGTAGACTGCTGAATCATGGCACATATGAGATGAGCAAATAAAAAAAGGTGATTGAGAACTTTTCTGCGTATCTTGGACAGCATTTCTGACAGCACCAGCAGCTAAATTCCTAAGGTGATGAACTTGGACTCTGAAAGCCACCATAACTGTTCTGAGTACCCAGTGATCTTTAGGACACCACAAAAAGAGGTCATCCTCCAAATAAGGGGGAAACGTTTTCCATATTAGCGCTATTTTTGTCCTGCCCACTGACTTCTAGATTTGCACCTGTTTACCTCTCATCAATCTCCTTACTTCAACTTTTGAATCCCCACCATAAAGCCACCTATGTTTACTCAATGGGTTTAGAAAAGGAAAAAGAAACACACCTATGTTGCTCAGACTTAATTGTATAAAAAAGTTCCTCCCCAAAAATCAAGTGAGGCTAACAAATGTCCTGAAGATCCTTTTAGTGCCTACAAGGCATGCATTGTGGCAACTGTTTACTGTCTCTTGAGTAATGGAATCTGTGATAAGCAATTTGTTTTGTAGGGAAACAATGTCACTTCAAGTAGCTGAAGGATATCATAATGACTTTCCCACAGTGTCAGTGTTCTTTTTTATCTCTTGGCTCCTTAGTACACTCCTGTGTCAAAAATTAATAAAAGAGAAGCAGAAAATGGCCATAAACATATTAAACATCCTACTGCAATGTTTCAAGGATATAACTGTTGACTTTATCAATATAAAAACTAGAATTCAGTAGAAACCTCTGCTTTTTACACAGAATATGAGAGCTGGCTTTAGGATAACAGGCCCCATTGCACTATTATTCCTTAGGTCTGAGGATGTTTCTTTTCTGACAGAACTTGAGGTCTCTTAAGGAGGCTTTGGATTACAGGCACAGCATGGGTTCTGCCTTGTGAGCCATGTCTAATGAAAAAAAAGTCAAGGAATTCTCAACTGTCGTCTGATCTCAGTTCAAGACTAAACCCCTGAAAATCTCCATAACACTGGGAGACTCCATAGCTTTGTTTGATTTGTGGATCAATTGCCTGTGGAGAAGGAGCATCTAAAAATAGCTAAATATGATGAAGGAACATGCTGGGGAGATTTAGCAGTGGAGGAGCAACTTGAGGGAGGCAAAAAGAAAATTGGACTGCCTTCTGAAGTGTTACTGCTGGTGACAAAGTGCCCACTTATTCTTAGCATCCTACAGTTCAGCACAATGACAATGTTTTGTTCTCAGTGTGAAAGGGCTGAACTTAAAGGGAAGTAACAGATTTCTCATAAGAATGTATCTTACACGCTCAGCTATGCTAA
>NW_020955412.1:742884-747851 GCF_003031625.1 Empidonax traillii
GGAGATTTAGCAGTGGAGGAGCAACTTGAGGGAGGCAAAAAGAAAATTGGACTGCCTTCTGAAGTGTTACTGCTGGTGACAAAGTGCCCACTTATTCTTAGCATCCTACAGTTCAGCACAATGACAATGTTTTGTTCTCAGTGTGAAAGGGCTGAACTTAAAGGGAAGTAACAGATTTCTCATAAGAATATATCTTACACGCTCAGCTATGCTAAATTAAGGGCACTAAATGAACAATATTGAGACAGGGCCTGAGGCAATGGCCTGAAGTTGTCTCAGGGGAGGTTTAGGTTAGACATTAGAAAAGGTTCTTCACCCAAAGGATAGTTGGGTACTAGGACAGACTCCACAGAGAAGCTGTCACAGCATCAAGACTGAAAGAGTTTAAGTGTTTGGACAATGCTCTGGGGTACATGGTGTGACTCTTGGGGAGGGTCCCATGCAGGGCCAGGAGCTGGACATCAGTGATCCTTGTGGGTGCTTCCAACTTGGCATATTGTGTGAGTCTGTGGTTTCTGAGCAGTGGCTAATGACCTTAAGCATGTGCAGTCTGAGAGTTGAGATAAACTAGCCTTGGTATTGCAAGAGGACCAGAGCACAAAAACCTGAAAGGGAGCACAGGCTGATACAACTCACGAAGTATCAGGATCTACACACACCTTACAGGCATAGAGAGGTCAGTCTGCGCAAATGTAAGATCTTGCATGGCTGGAGCTGGAGAGGCAGGCTGATTAGGGGATAGATTGGGACCCAAGGTAGCCAGGTGTACCCAGTGGATGCTGTCTCCCACCTGGTGAGCTGTCTCTCACTACAGCGTGAGTCACCAGAGCCACCCAGCTCCTGCCCTGTTCCCTTCCAGGGCATGGGAGTCTGGTGGGTTTGGTGCACATGGGTGATCGTAGCTTTCTTTTTGTCTCAATTAACCCAGGCATTCCATGCTGAAAGCAGCTCTGCCGGGGCTCTAGAAAATCCTCATGCCTTTATGCAGAGAACAGTAGATATGCAGCGAGGCAACCTACTTTGCAGTCGCTGCTGAGCAGCAGTTCACACCGCTACACTCTGGGACCATTCAAAATCTACCCCACAAGGGAAGCAAAGAAGCTCATTGAATATATATCTGGCCATGCATCATCTAGAAAAACAGAAGTCATTAATGGAGCTTGAGCATCTTTCCTCGTGCTCATGTTGGCATATACGACTCTATTCCATTGACAGGTCTCAGTGGACTTTACGAAGGTGCTTAATGGCTCTTCCCATTTGAGGGAAAATGAGGCGCTCGGGTAATCTTGCCAAGAGCTGCCTGTGCGAGCCAAAGGCAGAACCAGGTCTACAAACCAGGCTCTGTCTCAAACAGTTGCCTTTCCATGAAGCATCACTGCATTCTGGTAGAGACTTGCCTGCTTCCTCCAGATTTTATGAAGGTACCTTAACCAACAGCTTCCAAAGTTTTCCTTCTATAACAGTGTTCCTCTGAGCAGGGACATTTCCTTCCAGGTGATGTCTGACTTTACACCAGTTCTCTTCCTGGTTGTGGTTGCTTTTGTTTGGAATGAGTGATGTTACAGTAGATTTGTGCTGCCAATATTTTAACAACAGGTTTACAGAAAATATATCTCCATCTCAGATTTGAAGTGCTGTATTAGACTACTGAGAAGAGAGACTGGGGATTCCACTTTTATGGTTTACCTTTGAAATAAGAACACTTTCACATAAAAATCAGGAAGTCAGCATTACTTAGCAAATAAATGCAGCTTAAGTGCTTTTAGTTGGAAGTAGTTACAAACAAACCTTCCTCCAAAAAAATCTGCCGGGCATTTTTCCAGTGATGGGTACTGGGGTTCTGGGTAGACTGGGAGAATGCAAGTGTGTGCAGGAGCAGACACTCAAAGGTGTTGAGAAAAGTAATTTTAGCAAACATTACAGTCCACAGGGATATATATTCTTTTACTGTCTCCTGGTGCCATTAGGAATCACGCAAACACATATAACACATAGGTATTATCTTTGTTTAAAATCTTGTCAGCTCTGGTCCTCACGTCTCCACAGTTACACGAATTAAACTCAGATTCCCCTGCCCCCTGACTTATCTACATTGATTTGCATGTTAATAACTTTCCTTCCCTCAGTCAGTTTGTTCTACCCTCTTCTTGATTTGCTTCCACAGTAATTTTGATTGAGTTCCTTGCCCTCAGCTCTCAGTAGGGGGAGGAAACTGAAGCAAGGTGACACAGGGGAGCAGGGAGCCCATTGTGGTGACGTTGATGACTATTTGCTTTCACTACCATTGCCATTTCACTGGACAAACCCATGCTGGGCAAGCTGGGTCTCTCAGCTATCTCCTTGGATGTTTTGGATGCCTTCCACAGAGCAATGGATACTGTTCTACCCATCTTCCCTTCCCAGAACTGTGGTTTCCAGCATATGACTTAGGTGCATTCCCCACTCACTTATGTTTTGCTCATCCCTGAATTCTCATGGCTCCCCCAGTTCTGTAACTCTCCCCTCCTCATTCTCAACAAAGGCTGGCTTTCAGGGTAGGTCTCAGGGTATCCTTACTGAGGAAGCCAGCTGAGATAATGACCAAATGTAGAAATAGCCATTCACCCACATCTATCCCTTCTAGAAGCCATAAGACAGAACTGTCCCCTCTAAAGCAACAGCTTTGTCCTGCAAGCAACCAGTCAGCTGTGCAAGGGTCATTCTGCCTAACTGCTGGCAACTTGTGTGGGTAGTCTAAATCCTGCAAAAAACAAAGGTGTCTCTCACAGCTCCCTCAGTTTTGGACCTTGAGTTCCTTACAGTGAGCAGAATTCCTCCTAGGAAGAAGCTTTACAGTGCCAGAGAGGAGAAGGCTGGCTGTGTGCCACAGCTCCCAGCAAGTTCTGTGAAACACATGCAGTTACTGGTCCACTTAATCTGATCTCTTGTGTCTTTGCACGTTCCTTCCTTGGCTCAGAGCATGATTTCAGAGCACATATTTCAGAGTGGAAGGGAAGCCGCTGCCACTGTTGTACAGTTTCAGTTGAGTTTTCTCAACATCCTGGTTGATTGCCAAGGACTATGAGGTTTAATTTCCCACCTTTGAGTTTCTCTCCCCCTAAGGATCTCCCCATCTGCTGCATTTCATCTTGCCCAGGTAAAACTATGCTTGCCAGCCTTCCCTTTCCAAAAATATTGCAGTGTTTGTTTTGGTTCCTCCAGATTGTGCTGGCTCTGACTCCATGTACTGTGACTACTGACTCATGGTCCTGCTGGTCACCTCTATCTGTTTCCAAAGTTTTCATTATCTTCTTCTCTTTGCAGCTCTGTACAGACACTTTTGCCTCATAAAATTTAGCAATCTGTTGGAGTGGCCGCTGTAGAGATCAGTTTTTATATTTAGTAACATCAATCATCAGTGCAGGATTTTTTCGGTAAAGGAAGTCTAAAAAAAAAAGATCATCAGCTGTTCCTATGTTTTTGCTCTGCATAGACTGTAGAAAAAAATATTCTACTGAGATTTCATAAGCAAACAAACTGAACTACTCTCAGATTAAAAAACATCTGACACATATTCTGAAATGTTATTTGCTGAGTGCTTTTAAATGAGCCTAGAACTGTGCACAGTGGAGCTGAGAACTTGAACACAAGACAGAGTGAAATTAGCTTTATCATGAGTCCCCCTTACAGGGTGTAAAAGAACGCCAAGTCTCACTTACAGTGTTGTCTTCATGTCTTCCTGGAGTCCTTACACGTGTAAGAGGCCAAGTTAGCTGACAGGATCTCAGTGGATCATCTGCATCTGACCAGCTTAAAATAGACACACTTTGACATGCCTCATGTTGTGGTTACAACTCAGTGATATCCCAGTTTAGGGCAAGCACAGCTCCAGCTCTCACTTCAAAGCTTGTTCATCGTGCTGGTGGGCAGCAGGGACCAAATCTGTGGAGCACAGCAGCTGGGATGGTGGTTTAACCTCTGTCAACAACCAAGTACCACCAGCTGCTTGCTCACTCAACTTCCCCACCCTGGTGGGATGAGGAGAATTAGAAATAGGTAAACCTTGTGGCTTGAGGTAAGAACAGTTTAATACTTGCAATAAAGTGTAGTAATAATGATGATGATGAACAGGACAGAGAGAGGAATAAACCCCAGGAAAGACAAGTAGTTCAATATAATTGCTCCTCACTCACTTACCAATGCCCAGTCAGGCCCCAAGCAGCAATTGGTCCCTTTTGGCCAGCTCCCCCATTTTATATACGGGGCTGACACTCGAAGGTATGGAACATCCCTTTGTCCAGTTTGGGTCACCTGTCCTGGCTACGCTCCCTCCCAGCCTCTTGTGCACCTGCTTATAGCAGAGCATGAGACACTGAAAAGTTCTTGACATAGAGTAAGCACTAAAACTCCATCCCTTGGAAGATTGCCAGACCCCATCCTGCTCTCCCATTCATCTTTTACCTTCAAGCTGGCCTTATTGCATACATTCATTATTTATCCCCTCTCTCCCAGTCCTGCATCCAGCTGGTGAGGCTTAGTAGCCACCTGAGCCAAACCTGTCCCACTGCTTCCACTGCCTGCTCCATGGTCCCTGCACTATGTCCACATCCCAGTGCTAACTCTACATGTGGTGGGATGGTTGCCACATGCTCCCGCCCTCCCACCCCTCCCTGGGTATCCCTCAGGTACCCACCCATTGACTGTACCTCAGTGCAGATTGAACACGCCAGGCTCCAGAGCTTTTGGTAATTGCACCCCAAGGCTATGAAATTCCCTGACAGCAAATCACGCTGCCAAACACAGGCTGCAGCATTTCTCCCTGCTCAAGCATGTCAGGCAGCACAGTTGGCGTTTGTGCCCTTTCAATCTGACAGCACTGTGTCAGCCCAGGAGGGGGAAAGCTGTTTTGTGAAGACGTCTGCTGCCTTTTCAGCTGCCAGCAAATACAAGGATTGGGATTCTTTGCCCTTCCCTCCATTCACTTTCAG
>NW_020955413.1:0-11192 GCF_003031625.1 Empidonax traillii
TGTATTTACCTGTCTGTTTTCGGATAAGACATTCCTGGCAAACATTGTCTTAGGTTTTACTGGAAAAGGGGTTTGTTACAAAACACAGAATTCTATCATTAATTTTTACTACAGAAAAAAATACAGAAGGTTATGGTTACAGAGAAATTACAAGCATTCAAGTAATTTATTAAACTCTGACGTTCCTAATTTATTACACCGACCAAACCGCTTACTGCATGATGGACTGATATGTCTTGTGTTTTAAGTTTGGGAAGAAAACCTAATGTTAGGTTGGACTCCATTTTGCTTTCACCTCCTTCTTCCCATAAGGACTTGGTGCCTGCCCTGGCAGGCACAGCAACAATTTTTCTATTGGTCTGATACCCCGAGGTACTGACCAATCCCAGGTTTTGTTGGGCTTCCCCTGCCCGGTTGGTGGGGAAACCTGATCACCGCCTCCCGGTTACCACCCCTTTATCCATATTCATTTCCCCTGCCCAATGTTTGTAGGAGGATTTGCATGCTCCTCCTTCCCTCCGCCCAGTTTCCAGAACCTACCCCGACCGACCCTATATTTGCCCTGAACCCTTGAATAAATTTGAATCAGCTTTCACCCCCTGCTTTGAGCAACGCCTCTGTCTCGTGTCTCCTTCTTTGGGCTCGGGACTCTAAGCAGCGCTGCACTACCTCTGCCGGGCTGGCACTACTGTGCCGTGCAGTCTCGCATACCAAGAGACTAGCCACCGCCGGCTGCCTCAAACGGAGACCCTCTCCTTGGAGGCTAGCGCAAGAACCCCTGACGCTGGTTCGGTCCTTTCCCCGAACCCAAAGCCGTGTCACCATCTCTAATAAACACACACTTGTGCACCTCTCTGCATCCCTGACAGAAGTGCTGATATATTTCTGCAGCAAGCATCTGTCAGCTCTTTCAGCTGGATATAGGTAACCAATTTCACAGTAATTCTGTGTCTGAGACATATTGTCCTAGTTAGAGCAGCCGGGACCAGTTCATCACTGGGTGGGTGTAACCCAAACTGTGTATTCTACACTCTCCATGTCATTTCTCAGAAACTGTTAACAATAGACCGTTTGCAGCAGCTGCTCAGAGCACACCCGACCCCTCAGGCTATAAGCTGGGTGTTAAGAGGCCTGTGAAATAGGAGGATGTTCCTGTCCTCACACACAGAACTCAAAATCACCCATTGTGGAATTCCCTGCCCTGGGGGAGGTGCTGCGCATTCCTGCCTGAACCTGAGTGTATATAGTCTTGGGGTCTTGGGACTTCTGGTACCACTCATGGCATCCAGAGAAGGACCAGAACCTCAACCGGACTGCAACCACTGCTCTCAACTGGACTGCAACCATCACTTGCACCAAAAGGTTCTTCCTCTCCTTTTACTTTTGGACTCGGGGCTCACATGGGGCTCAGCGGCCAATGAACACCATTCTGTTTGTGCCTCAGAGTGCCGGGTTATACATCAGGGTTTTTGTGGGTTAAAACCACTTGTTCATCTGTATGGTTGTATTTATTGTCTTATTTTTAATAAATTGTAATTCTGATTTATAATCTCTTTTGAGTGGGGTTAATTTCTCCTGACAGTTTGCCTTTAAATTAGCACACTTAGACTTTTTAAAAATCCTTTACAAAGTATATACTTCTGGATTTCAAGTCTTTTAACCTTTTTCACCTTTTACCTAAAAGCTGAATGACCCCTTAGAGGAGAGGGCATAAACTCATTCTTTAACACTTCATAGAACAAATCTCAGACATCAGAAAGGCTGATCACAGAGCATATTGCAAACTCTGCTTTCCAGCCCAAGGACTGTCACCTTTGGATGGCAATGATGCAATGCAACAAGTTTAATGGCCCAGTCCACAGGCTATGAGCTGCCAGCTGCCTGTCTTGTGTTTCCTCATTCCTAGTTTTAAAAATCTTCCATTTTAAACTGCAATATTCATGACTTATGCCCTGATTCTGCTCCCACTGAAGTTCAGGACAGCTTTATAATTGATTTAATACAAGCAGGATGAGGTCCTGAACCTTTTTAATTGTAAATTCGTTAGATGAATAGTTTTATAGCATATGAATTATCAATCCAAATACACATTCGTTCCTCAAAGCAGTTTTATCCATTAAGCCATGTTTAGTTACAAAGTTAGTATAATAAGGTTCATCTCACCTAAATTCTGAATTCACCCTATACTCTAATCGTCAGCAGTGGAAGAAAACATGGAGGATAGAAGATTGACTTTGACTAGATGCATTAACCTCCTTGAATTTTTTATTTGAACTGTTCAGTGATTATGTACATAACCTTCCTCTGTTCCTTCTGTGCTATACTGTTTTTTAGTTTTTCAAAGCTTTATCCAAATTGCCTTCACATGACTAGCTAGAGGAAAAACTTGTACTTACTCTCATCTTGGGATAATCCTACTCTTTAAAACAAATCACAACAGTTACATCACTCTTCTGTGTCTTGAGTTAATGAAATGGAAGAATATACACAAGAATTCTCCAACAAGAGTGGATGTGGCATACTTGCAGCCCACCATTTAGACATCTCTATAGGATTCAGGCTCCTAAACATTTTACCAATACAACATCACAATTTAGTCCTTGAAAAAATCTTATTCAGCAGGTACCTGGGCAGGAGTATTCAGACCTGTTTTACAAATCTGGGTTAGACTCCTCAGATAAAGCAGTGGGAAATGCCTCATCTGTCATACCCTTTCATGATTCCGCACAGTACTCCACATCTTCCTGCAAGTCATCTGGTTGGTCTAGCTCCTCCACATCATATCCCTATTTATCAAAATTTTTAAGAGTTGAATCCTGCAAGATTTGTAGAAGTTCAAAGAAAACTCTGTTCTCTTGATAAATAACAGGTACTGCTCAACATGGTGAAGGTCAGCAGCTTTCAGTCTATATAACAAATTAGGGGGGGAGGGGTGGGCAGGGGGAAAGAAATAAAATCAGTTGTGCAATTAGAGACCCTGGGTTGTATCAGCAATGAGTGAGTAATACACTACAGATATGAAAGCTGTCATGGAACTGATATGTTCCTTTAGAAAAAGCAGTGTATTTCTTTCACAGGCCAGTGCAATGGGAGCAAATACCTTCTTTTCTCCCTCACGAAGAAGCTGCTTATAATGGCTGCATGGTAGCCATGCTTCACTTGGACTATTTACAAGTTCATCTCCTTGTAAGTTCTCTGTGCCATTCTGCTGATGAGGAAGCAGGGAGCATTGCTTCCAAAGTGACAAAAGCTCAGCAAGGGAGACTGGTCAACGTTTGTAAGGAGCAGAAAAGTTCCTGGACAGCCTTGTCTTGTCTTGCCCTGGACTCAAGGCTCCCCACTCCCTGCTCTTTCCTGGACAGCAGGTAGAGCTGACCCCCACAATATTTCAAATAGCACTAGGCATGTTTCACGGAGTCATTCACTGCAGAATTCTAACAGAACCCATGTTCTTTCACTGAACTATTTAACATGATAGCTCAAGTTTGAAACTTATAAAAGGACTTACTGTAGTGTCATTCATTACCTTTATACAGCTCAGTGACAGCTCCACTGAAGACACTGATATCCCTTTCTACAGAACCAAAATCAAGAAGGTTAGCATCAGCTTCAAGTATCCTTGCAGCAAAAGACTCCATCCCAATAAAGAAGATACATTTTATCCTTATGGAAGACAGACTAAGCTTTTTTAAATTTATTATGTGAATTTTCCCATATAGACTGAAAGGTTTCATATAAGTACATCAATTGCCACAAGACATGTCCCAGGATTCTGATTCAGTCTACTGTTTATCAATGCCACTATGCTGCTATAATTTCCTCCACCAGAAGACCCACTGTTTCTAGCTTTTATCACACAATAATTTCATCTGTAAAAGGCAGTTGACACATTTTGATATATAGTTATATATTTAAATTACATTCATCTCTTCATCACTTAACCACAGAGAGGACTTCCCTATAGAACATTCTAGACATGCTGACTCTGGAGGACCACCTTCAGGCTACACAGCAGAATCAAATCAGATTTCCTGCTCCAAGCATTTTGCAGCTACTGCAAATGCTGCAACCTGCTCTAAGGAAAATACTTTTAAAAAATTGAGAGGTGGGGATCTTCAGAAGAGAGTTCTTAAGACCGTGCTAAACAAATACAGAAACACAGACAATAACAGTAAAGATTTTCATATCTAAAGGAGCCTGTGAATCATATAGCTTAGGATCATATAGCTTAGGATGAGTGTTGGAGGACAGGGATATAGCTAATAACCAGGAAAACAGAACAGCAGCTCCCCAGTATCATTTTTTGGTCCCTGCCATTCTTTCATTTTTGGTTCCCAAACAGGACTCTGAGCATAAATGAGTGTGTGAACACAAAAGTGACTGACATTTTAGTACTTCTTGCTAGGCTGTTGTTTGAGTGGAAGAACAGGAAGGGAAGGCTGCTTCTTGCTTTCTTAACTCTTCTTCCTTATTAGCATTATTTCCTTCACTGGAAATTGCCTGGAGGACATATCTGAATACTTGGTAGCAACCAGCAGAGGGACATAAAGATAATTGATTTGCAAATAGAAGGGAGAAAGGTGCATGCTGGAAATTAGGTGAAAAAGCTGTCCAGCAAAGTGTTTGCAAAAAATACTCAGCAGAAAAGGAGTGAAAATAATTAGAAAATATAAAGTCATTATAGAATTCATCTGAGTTCATAGATATGCTGATGAAAAGTATACAAGGTATGATAGTAGGAATAATTATCAATCCAGGAAGATTGGATATCATGTAGAAATTACTACATGACCTTAAAATCAGGGATAGCTCAAGCTGATTAAATGAATTCATACAAGATACAAAGTAATGTAAATGTAAGAAATACCTAGATCATCTTCTGTAACCTCACAGAAGATCATTTGAAATTTACAAAGGCACATTATCTAATAACATCAGTGAAACATAACCACAATATAAGGTAAATGCTCTTTTAGTATACAATAGGAAGTATTTTATGACAGAATCATTAGTAACATTGTAAAAAGAATGAGGTGCAGCATTTCTTGAATTCTGCCTGCACTATTGTCATGAATGTGAAGATTAACTCAAACTAGGAAAGGTACTGTGAAAGGCCGTTAGCATGCAGATAAGACTAAATGAGTCTGGACTAATTGATCTGCTAGACTGAAGGCTGAGAAAAAAAGGTGGCATGTCTGTGTGAGATACTGGATTTGAATCTCACTGAATTACATATCGATATGGGTCAGAGCCAACTCAATGGGCGGAGGGGTGGGGAAGGGGACGGGAGGGGGGCAAGGCTGGGCTAAGGCCTGCTGACAGCACATGGCCTGCAGCAAACAGGGCAGGCCCCCAGAGAGAATGTGGTAGAGCATGTAGGCCTGCAGCCAACATGGCTGCATCCATGCAGAGCACATGGCAGAGCTGAAGGCCGAGTAGCTGAGCTGTCAGTCAAGGAAGGCCTGTCCAGTAGTCCACCCACATCATACCCTCTGGAGACTCTGGTTGGCTACAGCACTCTTCTGGCCTGGAAGGCACTGAGTGAGTAGATATCCTGCCTGCGAGGCAAAACCAAATTATATAAATGCATGAGGTTCCATGTGAGCTCTCTCTTCCTCTCCTGTCTTCCAACCAGCACCACATGAACCAGCAAATCTTGCCAGTAACTATTTTTCTCTCTTCTCTCTCCTTTTTTTCTCTCTTCTTTCTTTACTCTTTTCATCTCTTTTCTTCTTTTACCTGTTTCCTTCTCTTGTGGATAACTTAAAACCAATGAACTGTATTTTATTATAGCTGGTATATTGATTGTTTGTGGTGGGATTTTTTTGTGGAATAGGTCTCTGTGCTGGGTGTTTTAGTAAAATGCCTTTCTTCTGTTATATGTTACCTGTTATATGTCATACATAAAACTCTCTTGACGAAATGTCTTATTTCTCTCACCAAATTAAAAGTAATTCTCTTAGAGAAAGCATAGCAGAATTTTCTCTGGATGCAAACTCTACGTCATAACAAATCAAAAGGCTTTTGAAAAGTTTTAAATAAATGTAACCATTCTGGGCAGCTTGTGACTTAAAATCCCGAGTGTAGCAGTCTGTCAATAGGTTGATGAAAAAAAATGAAAGAGAAGAGCTGTCGGTGATAACAATGACTATGAGGATATGGAAACTGCATTCCAGAAATGGAAACATGCTGAAGAGAACATAACATCCTTTGAAGAATGGAAGAATCACCTCATGAAGGTTGATGAACATCACCCTTGTGCTTAATGGACTGTTTGTGGTAGTTTTGTTAAAATATCAAACCTATATGTAGGTTGTTTTCCCCCACTTTTCCCTCTCCCTCATGGACTTTTAGCCTGACAGGCTTGCAGACAGCGTCTCATTGGTCCAAGTACCATGAGGTACCAACCAACCAGGTTCTTCCTCATTATCACCTCCCCTGTTACCACCTCCCTATGTTTATTCATTTTCCATCAACCTATAAATGTTAGCGGATTTGCATGCTCTGCCCAAGTTCCACCCTCTTCCTAGGATATTCCTTACCAACCCCTATAAAACCCACCATTTTGTGTTAATAAACCAGATCAGTCCTGGCTGTTCAAGTGTTCAACTGCTTTGTGTCGGTCTCTTACTTTTGCCTGCGCAATAGCCTGAACCACACTTGACAGCCTTTGCCTGTTGCTGTCCTAACACCCGTGAGCCAGGCAAGACCCCATGCTGGTCTGCTCCCTACCTTTTATAACAAAACTGCATCAAAGAGCTATCTCAGAGGGAAGATGGAGATGTCATAGATAAATGGAGATGTCATGGATAAATGCAATTTCACCTCAGGAGGGAGGTTGGAAAACTGCACCAAGTGCAAAGTGTAAGAAAGCATCTTGATACCAGTAGAAGAGTCATGGCAGTCAGACAAAGTGACTGGAAAAAGGGAAATACTGTACCCACCTTTAAAAAGGGTAGAAAGGAGGACCCCAGGAGCTGCCAGCCTGTCAGCCTCACTCATCCCTGCGTCTGGGAAGATCATGAAACAGATCCTCCTATAAGCCATGCTAAGACATACGGAGGACAGGGAAGTGATTGGTGACAGCCAGCACAGCTTCCCCAAGGGCAAGTCCTACCTGACCAATCTAATGGCCTTCTATAATGGAGTGACTATGTCAATGGATACGGGAAGGGTCACAGATGTCACTTATCTTGACTTTTGACATACTCCCCCATAGCATCCTTCTCTTTAAATTGGAGTCTTGGATTTGATG
Source organism: Empidonax traillii (assembly GCF_003031625.1). Lineage (NCBI taxonomy): Eukaryota > Metazoa > Chordata > Aves > Passeriformes > Tyrannidae > Empidonax > Empidonax traillii. Next base: position 7,256 of record NW_020955413.1, read on the forward strand.
AGTGGAGTGTTTGGTGAATGAGAAATTGGTCGGATAGTCACATCCAGAGAGTAGCTATCAGTGGCTCAATGTCCAGATGGAAATCAGTGAGAAATGGGGTCCCTCAGGGGTCTATACTGGGACCAGTACTGTTTAATAGTCAGTAGGATCAAGTGCACACTCAACAAGTCTGAAGATGACACCAAGCTGAGCGTTGTGGCTCACAGACCTGAAGGATGGGATGCCATTCAGAGGGACCAAGACAAGCTCGAGAAGTGGGGACATATGAATCTCAGGAGGTCAACAAGGCCCGCTGCAAGGTATTGCCCCTGAGTAGTGCAACTCCCGGTAACAATACAGTTTGAGGGTTGAAGGGATTGATAACAGCCCTGCTGAGAGGGACTTGGGGTACTGGTGGATGAAAAGCTGGACGAGACCCAACAATGTGTGCTCCCAGCCCAGAAAGCCAGCTGTGTCCTGAGCTACATCAAAAGAAGGCCAGCAGGTAGAGGGAGGTGATTCTGCCCCCACTTTAGCTCTTTTGAGACCCCGCTGGAATGCTGTGTTCATGTCTGGGGTCCTCAGCATAGGAAACACATGGATCTATGGGAGTGGGTCCAGAGAACAACGACAAAAATGATCAGAGGGATGAAACTCCTCTCCCATGAGGACAGAATGAGGCAGTTGGAGTTGTTCAGCTTGGTGAAGAGAAGGCTTCAGGGAGACCTTACTGCTTAAAAGGGACTTATAAGACTGATGTGGGGAGGTAAACTTTTTAGCTTGACCTGTAGTGATAGGACAAGAGCTAATAGTTTTAAAGTAAAAGGGGACAGACTAGATACAAGGAAGACATTTTTTAATTATGAGGGTGGTGAAAGACTGAAAGAGGTTTCTCAGAGAGATGATAGATGCCTCATCCCGGAAGCATTCAAGGTCAGGCAGGACAGGCTTTGACCAACCTGATAGCTCTGAAGAGAATGACCTGCGAGTCCTGGTGTACAGCAAGCTGTCCGTGAGCCATCAGTGTTCTCTTGCAGCTACTAGTGGGGCCAGTCTTCTTTAATGTCTTTACTGATGATCTGGATAAGGGGATTGAATGTACCTTCAGAAAGTTCGCAGATGATGCTAAGTTAGCTGAGAGTGTTGATCTGCTGGAGGGGAGGATGGCTCTGCAGAGGGATCTGGACAGGCGGGATCCACGGGTGGAGGTCAGTTGTATGAGGTTCAACAAGGCCAAGTATTGGGTTCTGCTCTTGGGTCACAATAACACCAGGCAGCACTACAGGCTGGGGGAAGAGTGGCTGGAAAACTGCCTGTCAGAAAAGCATCTGGGGATGCTGGTTCACAACAACTGAACATGAGCCAGCAGCTTACCTAGGTGACCAAGAACGCAGATGGTCTCCTGGCTTGGATCAGCAATAGTGTGGCCAGAGTGATTGCCCCCCTGTACTCAGCACTCGTGAGGCTGCACCTCAGGTCCTGTGTTCAGTTCTGGGCCCCTCACTTATTAAAGACATTGAGGTGCTAGAGCAAGTTCAGAGAAAGACAACAAAGCTCAAGGGTCTAGAGGGTAAGTCCTATGAGAAGCAGCTGAGGAATCTGGGGTCATTTAACCTGCAGAAAAGATGGTTGAGAGGAGACCTAATCGCTCTCTAGGACTACTTGAAAGGAAGTTGTAGCCAGGTGGGGGTTGACCTCTTCTCACAGGTAACTAGCGACAGGGCAAGACAAAATGGCCTCAAGCTGTGTCAGGTAAGGTTGAGGTTGGACATCAGGGAGTATTTCTTCATGGAAAGGGCTGTTAAGCATTGAAATGGGCTGCCCAGCACAGGTGTTGGAGGCACCATCTCTGGAGGTGTTCTTGAAACAACTGGACGTAGCACTTGGTGCTATGGTCTAGTTGACAAAGTGGTGATTGATCAAAGTTTGAACTTGATTATTATCCCAGTTAAAATGAGACAAGGGTCTTTTGCTGAGGATGGATTAGGAGAAAAAGACCCAAACTTCTCTTTTTAAGCAATTATAAATCTGAAATTAAGAGGCTCCAATTGAAGGAAAACAAATTATGGAAAAGGGAAAATAACAGCCCTTTATTAAAGGTATGTGTGTATTAACAGGAACACGAAAAGAAACAAGTAAAACAACCAAGCAATACTCCTATACTCACCAATAATCCCCTTCAAGAACAAAACCAATAAACCGGCAAAAGGAAAATTAAGTAGTTCAATTTTTAGCACCCTTTGGTGCAGTTCCAACCACAGTCAGCAGAGGGCACTGTGGGGTCACTGGAGATGCAAAACTTGTAATGTCCTGTACCATTCACCAGGTGGTGCTGTTGGGTCACTGGAGGAGCAGAACTTGTAATGTCCAGTGCCCGTCACCAGGTGACGCTGTGAGATCCTTGGTTACCACGAGGTGGATTGGGGGAAGGGGAAAAAGCAACACCCCCCAGGGTATGTCGGAGAAAAAAAACAACAAAAAAAGTTGATTCCTCTTCCCTTCCCACACTGTAAAAAAAGGGAGGGGTGTGGGGGGAAGGGGAAGGGAAAAAAACCCAGCAATAAAACAGAAAGTTCTCCCAATGAAAGAAAACTCACGAATTTCAGTTGGTTAGGGTTCGCTTTAAGCAGGGCCTGCAGCCAGCAACAGCTGAGCAGAGTGCAGCAGCAAACTCCCCTCCGACAGGAAGGAAAAGAACCAGGCAGTGTCTGCAGCTCGCAGCAGGTCCCAAGCCCCACTGGCACACCAGCCTCTCCTCCCAGCCTGCGTGCCAGCCACCACAGTAGCCCCCCTCAGACTCCTCCCACTTCATTTCCCAGGACACAAGAGAAAAAAGTAAAGTGCAAGTCCTTATCTGCCTTGTCTCCTAGGAGACTAATGTCCAGCCATCAGCCATGGGGGCTAGGTCTTTTGTAATCTGAAGTGCTTATCTTGACATCCAGGAGGGAAGGGAGAAAATTTTTCACCTGGCTACGAGAGCTAGCTAAAACCACGACAATTATCTTACCATTCTTTTCAAACCTAAATGATTCTGTGATTCTATGACTCTGTGAGAGCCAATAGTATCTTGGGCTGCATTGGAAGAGTATTGCCAGCAGGTCAAAGGAAGTGATCCTGCCCATCTACTCAGCCCTAGTGAGGCTGCATCTGGAGTGCTGTGTCCAGTTTTGGGCTCCTCAGGACAAGAGAGATGTGAAGCTTCTGGAGCAAGTCCAGTAGAGGGCAACAAAGATGATTAGGAGACTGAAGTGGATGGCCTTGAGGATGAAGACACATACAAACAATGGAAAGAAGACTTTACTAATGAAACGGACAACGAAACTACAGTGGTGTAAAAGGACTTTTGGTATGGGAGACTTTTGGCAGTTCTTGCCGCAGCCCGGTCCAGGAGATAGAGATGGACGACACAAGGGTGGAGTACTCACTGGGATGTTTATTATGTGGTTGCTAAAATCCTCAGCGGTTTGAAGGTAGGACCCGAAGGGCTGCGACACAGAGTGGTGTCACTAGCGAGACACTCAATGGCGTCATCCCCGAGTGAGGGAAGGACAGGGGTTTATATAGGGTTGGAGGGAGAAGGGACTAGAACATGGGAGGAGTTAAGGGATTGGCACGGGGTACAACCAATAGGAATCCATACAATTAACGCGCCATAACAAACAACCAATAGGATATCAAGTTACCTCAGGTAGGCCCACCTGTGCTGCGGCACAAGCAGACCAATCCTAGCTAAGGGATTTTAACCAATAGGAAAACTGCATTTTATGAGGGGACTGAAACCTGGAATAAAATCTATTCTAATATAATATAACTGTAACTCCTACAACAACCATTAAACATTATTGAACTGTCCATAGATGTTAAGCACTCAAAGTCCATAGCCCTTGTGATAAATAAAGAGTCCTTTTAAAAGTCCTTTCAATATTTATCATATGTTTCCTTCCATCGGTGAAAGTCC
>NW_020955413.1:11343-19027 GCF_003031625.1 Empidonax traillii
GGACTGAAACCTGGAATAAAATCTATTCTAATATAATATAACTGTAACTCCTACAACAACCATTAAACATTATTGAACTGTCCATAGATGTTAAGCACTCAAAGTCCATAGCCCTTGTGATAAATAAAGAGTCCTTTTAAAAGTCCTTTCAATATTTATCATATGTTTCCTTCCATCGGTGAAAGTCCGCTCTTCTTTGATCCTCCACATCTCCCCCTTTTTTGTATTCTTGACGGTAAATGCTGTTATAATCCGGTGGTTTCACTCGTACTTCCAGAACGTTGGGATTCACTTGCGGGAGGCAATATTTCTTAAAAATACCAACTAAACATGACATTAAAAATAAAACAAGTACAATCAAAATCAAGATTGAAATACAAACTAAAAGTATTTGTCTAGCCCAATTTGGTAGGGAAGGCCATTTCAAACTTTTGAAAATATCTGGGGTGTGCCATTTAGAATCCTGTCTCAATTTAGAAACTAAATCATGTAGGGAATTAATGTTTGCTTGGATTGACTTTGAATGATCAGAAAAATTCAGACAACACAAATCTGTAAATTCTTGACAACCATGATTGTGTAAGACCAATAGAAAATCTATAGCTGCTCTATTGTGAAGGGAGACTCCTTTTAATATTAAAGTATCTTCTAACAGTTCCTGCAAGGTAAGTGATGTTGCGTTAGCTTCCTTTGCCATCCAGCGCGTCTTGTGACTTAAAGTAGTCAGCGCATGGTCAGAGGCTATGCCTGCAGCAAAGAAAGATATCCAGAAATCTTTGCTGCTGGGCCATAGCCAAACCGACGGGTCACAATCTTGTGACACCGGTAGATAATTTCTTAATGATGACTGTGTTGGATCAGTTGGTTTCTGCATTCCACTGGATTATAGGATTGGAAATTTGGAATTGTCAAAATTAATTTGGAAGTTGGATAGTTGCAGATGTGTCAATGAATTGGGTAATGTTAGAAAATTGTTAACTACTTTTAATGGTGTCATGAGAGTGGTAGTATGTGTCTGTTGTTGTTGGCCATTAGGTTTGTGTGGAAACGAATCCCAAGCTAGTGGATATTTTTCTTTATTTCTTCTAATATCCTCTGCTACTGATGAGGTCATAATTTGCCTTTTGTTCCGGTTACGTAAACCAGGCTGAACAATTTTTGATCTTATCTCTCCTGGAATACTTAGATTGTATGGATGGAATAAAGTAATTTTACCGATGGTACAAGGACCTCCTGTAGGATTTGTTGGGATTCCATTCCATGCCCTTTCTCCACAAATTAGAAAATCTTCAGGGAGTAGCTCTCTTGGTTTTACCATTGGTCCTACCGGGATTTTTGTAGGAGTAGTGCCATTGCACCACAATGCCAAATTTTTATAGATTCCTTTTTTGGAGGTGACGTCAATTAGTTTATTTTTGAGAGCATTCTGTTTGGGCACAAACGTAAAGCATGAACTGGTGATAGCTGAACCTAATAACTCAAATTCAATTATGGGCTTATTGGTTGTGGGTGGACGGAATGCCTACCAAGTATGTCGAAAATGGATTTACCACATTGTTAGTTGACAAACAGATGGTGTCAGTGTTGGCCTCTTTCGCAAGTTGCACCCAAATGTTATCACCTTGGTCCATGGCCCAAGATGGCATTTTTGCAGGTGCTGGAGTAGTTACCGGACTGATGATGACTATAATGACACTGGCAGTGATGAACCATCCGATGGTTGAGGAGGTTCGTAGAATGTACATTCCTGTTTTTCCTGATGAATTCTGATCCTCTTTAGTGGTACCCAGCTCGTTCCTGATCCTGTTAAAATACAAGCATGATCTTTCCCCCAAGTTATGAGAGGGAAAGGCCCTGCCCATTTTCCCGTTAGTACATCCTTGTACTTTACTTTTACTTTGGCTGTAGGGATTTCTGTCTTTAATTTAAAATGTTTTTCAATTGGGGTTGTGTGAAAAGAAACATCGTGATCATCAAATCCATTAAGGAAATTTAGAACATAAGTGGCCTTATCCAATTTCTCCTGGGGGGATAAACCAAAAGTTGCCCCTTTTTGTTTAGAAAGCAAATTTTTTAAAGTTTGGTGGGCTCTTTCTACTATCGCCTGGCCAGTGGGGTTGTCCTGTAACATGATTTATTCCCCAATCTGAAAAAAATTTAGCAGTTTCCTTTGCAACGTATGAGGGCCCATTGTCTGTCTTGATGGTATGAGTGACACCCATAAGTGCAAAGGCTGCCAGGAAATGTTTTTTAATGTCACGAGTTTTTTCACCTGAATGGGCAGCAGCTACTATAAATTTAGAGAAAGTGTCAATTGAAACATGGATATATTTTAGTTTGCCAAATTTATTAAAGTGTGTAACGTCTGATTGCCAGATTTCGAGAGGTTCAAGACCTCTAGGATTTACACCCTCAGATTTTAATGGAACTACTGCCTGGCAATCAGGGCAACCTTTTAAAATGTCCTTTGCTTGGGAGATAGTGAGACTGAATTGTTTATGAAGAGCCTTAGCATTCTGATGAAAAAACTGGTGCGATATGCGCACTTGCTGTAACAAATTTGGGATGACTGACATACCTGCCAATTGATCTGCGCGCTGGTTACCTTCCGCCACTGGTCCAGGGAGAGTAGTATGAGATCTTGTGTGTGTAATGAAGAAAGGGTACTGTCTGTGATTAATGCAAAAAATAAGAGAAGTGAGTAAACGATAAAGTAATTTGTTAGAAACAAGATATGAATTTTCAATATGGGAAACGATGCCCACAACATAAGACGAATCAGAAATAATATTAATTGCTTCGGAGGGAAAAAAGGAGAAAACCCTAACAACAGCCGAAAGCTCAACAAGTTGAGGTGACCCTGGAGCTTTGTGGATGTCATGTCTCCAGGAATCACCATCCTTCCACACAGCAACAGCATTCCCAGTCTTTCCTGAGCCATCTGTGAATATAGTCCTAGCATGTTGAAGGGGAATACGGGAAAATAGGACTTTCAGTTGAACAGGAATTGGAATTAGTCTCTGCAGGAAAGGACACGCTGGTAAGTGAAATTTATAGGTGCCTCGGTAATCTGCTGTAGCTATTTGAAAATTGACAGAAGATAAAAGTAATTGTTCAAAATGAGAAGAGGTCAAAGAAAGGTAAATAAAATCTGGGTCTTTCCCACATAACACAACGAAAGCGACCTTTGAAACATAACCTTGAAAGCATTTCAGGTAGTGTGGTTAAAGTTTTGGAAAACTGATGGGGTAAAAATAACCATTCCCACAAACAGAAATTTGTATCATTAGAATAAAATTGTCCTAAAATAGCTACTGGTTGATTACCGTCCTGAATAATAACTAGAGAAATAGGTAAGTCCAGTATAACTCTGTTTGCTTGTCGAGTAGAAATTTTCTGTTCTACTAACTGCAGTGATTGTAGTGCCTGTGGGGTGAGAGATCTGGCTGAAGTTAGTGCGGGGTCACCTTTGAGTAAGTTAAATAAAGGGTCTAGGTCTTGCATAGAGATTCCCAAAATTGGTCTGATCCAATTTATAGCTCCCAAAAGTTTTTGTAAATCATTCAATGTTTTGATATCCATTTTAATTTTAATTGATTGAGGAGTTATTGTCAACTCAGTAATTTTAAGGCCTAAATATTTCCATGGGGAGGACTTTTGGATCTTATCAGGGGAAATCTTTAATCCGTTAGAATTTAAGGCAGTAATAGTAGCCGAAAGGGTCATCTGTATTTCGAAATGTGATTTGGCACAAATTAAAATATCGTCCATGTAGTGTAGAATTATGGATTTAGGGAATTTAGATCTAATAGGTGACAGGACATGGGAAACAAAAAGCTGACACAGGGTAGGAGAATTTTTCATGCCCTGTGGTAAAACTCGCCACTGAAAGCGTTGGTGAGGCTGGCTAAAATTTAGAGAAGGAACAGAACAGGCAAACTTAGAAACGTCTACTGGATTTAAATAAATATGAAAAAAACAATCTTTAATATCCACGATAACCACAGGCCACTCACCGAGTAGCATCGATGGTGAGGGCATACCCTGCTGGAGTGAACCCATGGGCTCGAGGACCTCGTTTACTCTTCTAAGGTCTTGGAGTAACCTCCAAGACCCTGAAGGTTTTTTTGATTACAAAAATAGGGGTATTCCATGGACTTGTCGATGGTTCTATATGATTTTTAGCCAATTGCTCTTTAATTAAATGTTGCAATGCTTGCAGCTTCTCTTCAGGCAGGGGCCACTGATCCACCCATACTGGATGATGTTTTCCAGGTTAATGGTGGGAGCTGCAAAACACCAGTGGCCCTGGTTACAAATTTGATTGCAAAGCAATACCCCATTGCATTAAGGAATCACGACCCCATAAAGTTAAAGGAATATCAAGAATAAACGGGAAAATAGATACTAACTGTCCTTCAGGACCTTGGATTTGAATTAATTTAGCACTTTTGAGGGGAATCTGCGATCCGCCAACTCCATTGATGTTGATAAGTGTCTGCGTGGTTTCCCACGCAAACGGCCAGTCTCTCTTTGCTAGGATTGTCACATCTGCGCCTGTATCTATCAGACCGGTGACACTGATGGATTGTGGCTGTTTTTGCTCTGTATGTGTTAGCAGACATGATATAATTGGATGGCAGGTAGTAATGGGCCGAGACCAATAAACTGATGCTTGATTCTGGAGAGTGTTATGTAAGGTGGTAAAATAAGTGAGTGGTATCAATGTAGCAATGGCATCCTTTTCAAAAATTTGAACTGGAGGATTTGAAACTGAAATTGGAATACAAATATGGTCGAATTGCAGGTTTTGTAAAAGCATCGGGATAATAAATAAACCCATAGGTACACAGATAGGATTAGAAACCAATAAATAAATTTCATCAAACAAAACAGGGTAAGAGGGTGTAACCCATAATAATAAATCCTGATCAGTCAAAATAGTTACGGGTGAAATAGGGTGTAAGAAGATACAACATAAATTCTTATCCTCGTCAAAAGAACCATTGGGAGAACTTAACTGAGGGAAAATCGATTGCGAGTGGTCTGGAAAAACGGAGGGGAATTTGATGTCCTCGCGCTCTCCTGGGCGCTCATTGGGAAGTTTCCCTGCTGATTGGTACCAAATGAAGAAATATTTTCGCATGACCTAAAAGAAACCTTACAGCGTAATTTAGGGGATTTGGAAGTTAAAGGATTGCCATGTATATCTGTGATTGATCTACAGTCCTTCGTCCAATGACGTCCCTCACCACACCTTTGACATAGGGTCTTAGGAAAGGTGGGGGTGTTAGGTGCTGATTGGGTGTTTAGTTGGGGACAATGTTTTTTAACATGTCCCTTCTGTCCACAGTGGAAGCATGAATTCGGGCCAGAAAGAGCAGCAGCCATTAACTTAGCTTTATGAGTGTTGGAATTTACATATTTGCATGCCTCAATCATCTCTAATAAAGTTAGTTCTCTTAAGTATTTGAGTGCATGCTGGCATTCTTGATTCGCGTTTTCGATTACTAATTTACGAAACAGAATTTCCTGAGACTCTTTCTGGTCGACTTGTTTAACTATTGCTTCCTTCAGCCTGGTTATAAAATCAGCAAATGGCTCGTCTTGACCTTGTCTTATTAAAGTAAATGAAGGAGCAGAGGCATAGGCATCTGCTACCTTCTTGATAGCTTGCAATGCCAATTCCTTTGAAGTATCCAAGTATTGCTTTGGGATAGCGATCTGATTGTCCCTGTTTGAAAATGGACCATCACCATAAAGCATTTGTTTATAATGGTCAGGAGGAGTCTTTTTATGTGACAGTTTGTCACTGACATATTTGTTAATCAAAGTTTTCCACTCGTTCTCAAACACAGAATTTTGTACTGTTGTTAGTAAACCTTTGGATATCATTCTAATATCACAGGGTATTAGGGTGTATGCCTGAAACAATGATTCAAATAGCCCGATGGTAAAAGGCGCACCTAACCCATAATCGACTATAGCCTTTTTTATGTCCTTTAAAATAGGGTATGAAATTGGTGTCCATTTAGGTTCAGGTCCCTCTTCACAAAAATTTGGGAAGGCTTTCAGGAACTCAGTGTCACCTGCTTGTACCGCCTGAGCCCTGCATTCCTTCCATGCATCAGCGTGTGACATGAGGCTGGATGTGTAGGCTTTTTGCCGATCCTGCCAGTCATGGGGGCCGCCATGTTGCCGGATGTTTATGCTGGAAGTGGCTTTACCGCTATCTTTGTCCAGACCCTCATGACTTCCGGAAGATGACGTGAGTGAGGAGGCTGGACTAGGGGCGGAGACTGAAGTGTGGGCGTGACATGGGAGGGGCTTCGCGACGATGTAAGTTTTGCGCGCTTGGTGTTCCCGCGCCGTGACGAAGCTCTGCCTCCCTCCCTCAGGGCCGCCACCATGTTGTAGTGTGTTAGGATCCAACCTCCCTCCCTCAGGATCGCTGCCATTTTGTGAAGAGTTAGTAGACTTGTCCCGTGAATGCTTGTCCTTGTTAGATTGTCGTTTTAAGGTGGCATACGGGTCCCGGGAATAACGATGAAGTGATGGTGGAGGAGAGACAGAATTCCTTTTTGTCATTTGGTCTTTTAAGACCATCAGAACTGTCCTCCATGCCTCTAATGCCGACTCCGCGCCGGAGACCTTATTATTTTTGTCGGTCCAGATGTAGAAACCGATTTCGTCCCAGTCGTGAGTGTTAAGGACTTGCGGGACGCATTCTTTTTTAACATCGAGCCATCTCGCCAAGGATTTAAGAGATTTTTTATCAGGCGTCTGGCCGTGTTGCAAAATTAAGGTTTTTAAATGACGATATTTTTCTCGCTCTGATGTTGATAAACAGGCACCCATTGTTAGTTGCAGGGGGTGGAGTCAGGGAAGGGATTAGGGGCTACCCCAGTTGCTCACCTTCTTCAGCCGGTGGTGGAAGGTGCGGAGGGAACCGACAATCCTTTGCTTGTCCGCCGTTCAGCTGGGGGTGGCTGCCGGAAAGATCACCGTAACCTTGGGTCTTCAGTATCCCAGCAGGGCACTCCGGAGTTCTCTCAATATGAGAGAACTCTACAGAGTCCCATGCATGGGCGCCATATGCCACAGCCTGGTCCAGGAGATAGAGATGGACGACACAAGGGTGGAGTACTCACTGGGATGTTTATTATGTGGTTGCTAAAATCCTCAGCGGTTCGAAGGTAGGACCCTAGGGGCTGCGACACAGAGTGGTGTCACTAGCGAGACACTCAATGGCGTCATCCCCGAGTGAGGGAAGGACAGGGGTTTATATAGGGTTGGAGGGAGAAGGGACTAGAACATGGGAGGAGTTAAGGGATTGGCACGGGGTACAACCAATAGGAATCCATACAATTAACGCGCCATAACAAACAACCAATAGGATATCAGGTTACCTCAGGTAGGGCCCACCTGTGCTGCGGCACAAGCAGACCAATCCTAGCTAAGGGATTTTAACCAATAGGAAAACTGCATTTTATGAGGGACTGAAACCTGGAATAAAATCTATTCTAATATAATATAACTGTAACTCCTACAACAACCATTAAACATTATTGAACTGTCCATAGATGTTAAGCACTCAAAGTCCATAGCCCTTGTGATAAATAAAGAGTCCTTTTAAAAGTCCTTTCAATATTTATCATATGTTTCCTTCCATCGGTGAAAGTCC
>NW_020955413.1:19167-39173 GCF_003031625.1 Empidonax traillii
ATCTATTCTAATATAATATAACTGTAACTCCTACAACAACCATTAAACATTATTGAACTGTCCATAGATGTTAAGCACTCAAAGTCCATAGCCCTTGTGATAAATAAAGAGTCCTTTTAAAAGTCCTTTCAATATTTATCATATGTTTCCTTCCATCGGTGAAAGTCCGCTCTTCTTTGATCCTCCACAGTTCTCCCCCCTTTGAACTTTTCTTCTCTCTCCTCTGGCTGCCACCTTCGACCTTGGAAGTCCCTTATCTCTTTGCTGGAATTTCTCTGCAGTGGTTTCTGTCCAAGCAGTCCGTCTTTTAAACTTTTTTTTCTTCACTCTCTTACAAGACAGAAAGGAGGCTTCAGTGCCACACCTGCCCCCCCCGACCCAAGCCAGGGGAGGAGAGGGCCTTGGCCCTCTCCGGACCCACCACCTCTCTCCTACATGGCTGCCGCTCCTAATTTTAACTGCACAACGAACCTTCTCTTCCGTTTTCTTAAAGATGTAATTAGCAAGGCGTCACTGAACTTTTTGATTGGTTTTTTGTCTGGAAATCACCTGGACAAAACCATCCTCAGCCCCAGGGATGGGCTGGTGGGCAAAATCACAACAGGGCTAAAACCCATTGCTGGTTTGAGGCTCCATTTTGAAATGTTACAACTGGTTACCATGGACTTCTCTCCTAGGAGCAAAAGTACAGTTACCATTGGACAGCTTACAGTGTCGTATCTGTCCCAACCAATCATTGTTCGTACCCTGCTGCTGTTGTACCTCCTAATGTTTATTCATTTACCTTTGACCTATCCCATGTCCAAGTTTTGCATATCCCTCCTACCTTCTGGCACCTTCCCCAACCTACCCTATAAAAATCCACCATTTTGTTCAATAAACAGATCAGCCTTGGGCATAGCCCTGGTAAGATCTACAGCCCTGTTCAAGAACCCTGCTGGTCTCGTGTCTTATTCCCGGCTCATGTCAGGAGACTGGACATCTCCCTTATGAGGAAAGGCTGAGGGATCTAGGCCTGTTCAGCCTCAAGAAGAGACAAGTGAGAAGGGACCTCGTCACTGTATTATAAGTGTTGTGGTTTAGGAATGGTGTTCTCCAATTTAGTACTCCTGCAAAAACTGTGCATTGCTTCTCCTCCAACTGGAGGCACAAAGGCAAAGATCACAGGTTGAGGTAAGAATACCTTACTGGAAACAGCGATGAGATAAGAAAACAAACAGTAACAGCAACAATATTAATAACAGAAGGTGTAAGAGAAAGAAACATTTTATATGGAAAGTCCCCAGCAGTAAACAATACCAGATGGCTTCCCCCGCTGTTTTCTCAACCAGAAGGAACTTTCTTCTCCGAAGAGAGAGTCTCTTTTCCCTGCCTCTGGCAATGATTTGAGGTGGTATAGAATAACCTCTGTGTCCTAGTCATGCCCTCTCCCAGCTGTTGCAGAAATTAACCCTGTCCTGGCTGAAACCAGGGCAATAATTACCCAAAGGGAGAGTGCCAAAAGGATGCATCCAGGCTCTCCTTGGTGGTGCAGAGCAATTGCACAAGAGGCAACAGGCAGAAACTGGAGCACAGGAAGTTCCATTGAACATAACAAAGAACTTTACAGCGTGAGTGACTGAGCCCTGGAACAGATTGCCCAGGGAGGTTGTGGAGTCTCCCTCACTGGAGATACTCAGGAACTATCTGGATGAAATCCTGTGCAATGTGCAGATGACCCTGCTTGTGTAGGAAGTCTTGACCAGATGACCTACTGTGGTGCCTTCCAACTTTACCCATTCTGTGATTCTGAAGATGACCCTGCTCATTTCAGGTTTATTCAACTAAATGTCCTTTAAAGGTCACTTCCAACCAAAACCAATCTATGATTCTATGAAAACATATGACATGAGATGTGAAAGTGGGACAGCTGGGATGGTGCAGGAAATAAGACTGACTGACTTACACTGAAGAGATGTAGTAAACTCATTTGAAAACTGTAGTATAGCAGAGTATCATAGAAACATTAAGGAAGGACCTCTGAAGGTCCTTCCTCTGAAGAACCACTACTCAAGTGTAACCCCAAACACCAGATCAGGCAAGTGACTGCTAACTAAAAAAATCCCCTTACAGAAGGATTCCTGTATTTCTCAGGAAGACAAGAAAACGTTGGCTTTAAGGAAATTAATAATTTTGCCTCTCAGAACATCATTTGTAATAATGGAATAACTCTTCAGTATGAAAGAACAACCTGGATAAGAAACAAATTTCCAGTGATTTCCATAGCGTGTCACAGTTTGTCAGCTGTATTACTCTGCAGACACTAGTGTTAGCATTGGAGTTTTACAGGACTTAGACCTGATGTTCCTACATAACTGGCTTGTAATCTATGGCACAGGCAGTATCTTTCAAAGAGTGTTGCGCGTTTGCCAACCAGCTCCCCTGGGGCTGAAAATAGTTTTTCCAGGTGGATTTTTGGAGCAAAGCCAATCAAAAGTTTTAGTAATGCCTCTGCCAATTACACATTTAAGAGAATGGAAGAGAAGCTGTGGGGGCAGAAGAGATAAGAGCCACGAGGTAGAAGAACAAATGAGGGAGCCAGCGTAGCAGCCGGCCCTGTTGGGTCCAAGCATGTGCTCCCCACTCCGGGCCAAGTCTGGCCCGACCAAGGGGGGCCAGGCCCCTTCTATCCTGCAACAGAGTAGAGAAAAAACTCTAGAGAAAACCTGCTTGGACGAGATGTGTTGCAGAAGGAATTCCAGGCAGAGAGACAGTGCAGCCTCCAAGGTCAAAGCTGGCAGCTGGAGGAGAGAGAAGAGAGGCCCAAGGCGGGAGCGGGGGGGGAGGTGGTTGGGACACGGGACTCCTTCTCTCTCCCTTTTCTCTCCCTTCAGCAGGGAAAAGACTGAAAACTAAAAACCCTGCCATCTGTGGAAGATTACTGAATGAGATTGCAGCTCATGAAGGAGTCTGTGCTGAAGCAGCTGAATGCATGTGAGTGCACGAGAAGGTTGTGACTCTGTAAAAACCTAAGATGGAACAGAGTCCTGCTGGAGACTGGAGACCTGTGGCCCATGGAGAGAGAGACCTATGCTGGAGCAAGTCATCCCGGGTAGGGCTTGTGATCCCAGTGAGGGAACCATGCTGGTGCAGCTGAATTTGTGACCCTAAGGGACAGCAGAGAATGGAAGAAGTTGCCCAAAGGTGGACTCACATCAAGGACTGTCTCTCATGAGGAGGGACCCTACAAGAAACAGGGGTGGACTCAAAAGCCATTACCCCCTGTAATTGTGGTGAAGACCATGATCAGGCAAGTGACCTCTTGCAGTCCATGGAGGACCCCACAGGGCCCAGGTAATCCCCAGCCTCCAGTCTTAGCCCAGGAGGGGGTAGGCCCAGCCTTGAGGTCGACATAGGAGACAGACAGAGAGAGAGAGACAGTTCCAACTGCGATGAACCGGAGCTGTCATCCTAGAGATAACAGAAGAGGAACTTTCAAGTGCTGCGAAATTATTTAGAAGACCTGTAGTTCTGGAAATGGAAAAGAGAGTGCTTCTCCTCCTAAACTGATACAAGGGGGGAGGGGTATTTCTTTAATTACATAGCACTTTGACCTAGTTATAATTGTTGTATATATAGTTCTTTAGTTATTATTTTGCTAGTAATAAATCCTAATATTATTCTCCCCATATCAGATCTCTTTCATCTGCATAAACCCTCTCTGAACTTACTGCAATTGTGTGTGGGGGAAAGAGAAAATTGGCCCAAAGTAAACACGAGACAAAGAGTTAACAGGGACAATTTAATATCATCTTTAGCTTGATTTGGTCCCCTAGTCCCCTCCAAAAAGAGAAGTTTTATAAAAGAAGCTTTATAAATCCTTCAAACAATATCAAAAGGGAAGTAGGAAGGAAGGGGGGAGAATGGATCTTGGTTGGATAGAATCAGTACTGTGCTATGGCAAAGGAATTTTCTCCCCACAAAAGGAACAGATTACTGCAGAATACTTGCCCCTTCCTGTTGACTTGCTTCAGTATTATGAGACATCTTACAAAAAAAGGTCCATCTGATGAAAAAATCACTGTAAAAAAGAATGAAGGAATATGTGTAAGTTATAATACTTCATCAGTAGTGATTCTTCATGAATCCTTTGAAATCAAGCTCTGAGTATTCATAAATTGGATTTTGCTAGCTTATTCCTCTTTCCACAAAGGCAACTGTCAGTCACAAGTTGAGACAGCATAAAAAGTTCAAGAGAACTCACACTTGCTCCAAATTTTCTAACCTTAACTGCTTAAAATAATAATCTGTCATTACACACCTAAATAAAATTGTTTTTCAGTGGTGTTACACCTAGGGATATTGGAGACAACTAGACTTGCTGGATTCAGTCTCTGAAAATTGGTGAAATACAGGCAAACTCAGACCATGTGGATTTTGTGTATTTATTAACTGTTTTATCCAGGGTAAAAGGTTTATGAGAATGTTTGGAAAAGGTTGCCAAACTTTGATCTTAAGCAAAATCTGGTCTCATGCACCTGCAAAGGATCGCCCCTGAGCAGAACCCTGCAGCCCAACTATTTGCCTTTGCCCAGGCAAGGTGCAGCTATCCTTCAAAGCCAGTCTGGGAGCTAGTCCATGGGGCTGCAGCAGATAACCTAGTCAGAGTGAGGATTTGGGGAACTCCACTCACAAGGGGACAGAGGAAGACAAGAACCAGTGACAAGAAGCTATGTAAATTTGACAGCCCAGAAACCTGCTGCACCAAGACAGATACTGCAGTCAGAGTGGTTGTTACAGACCAAGCCCAAATAGTGGTCTTCTACAGGAAACTATTCTGACTCAAACCAAAATTTTCTTAAAACTGAGCTTTGTTTCAATATTTTTATAATAGAAAAGAAATATAATAGAGAGATGAAGCTGTTGACAGCACTGAAATTTTCCAGGATGGAGGCTCAGAGAAGGAAAAAATATGATGAGAAACTAATTTTCTGTCACAAAAGCAAGTGGACAGGGAAGGTTTCAGACATTCACTGTATTTCTTGAAGGCCTCTTTCAGTTATTGAAATACCAAACACTCAAACATTGTCATGGGAGGGTGCCAAGAAGCTGCAGGGAATGCCACTTCAGCCTGAAATTAGATAAAATACTTACGAAGTTAAAGAGAACAATTTTATTTATAAGTCTCTCTATAGTTTCCATCTCTAGCTCTTCCTTGCTTAGTTTTGGTTTTCAGAATTTAAAGAGACTATTCTCATATTTTCTACTACTCGCTGTGGTATGATTTCTTAATTTGCATGAATAAATCCTGACCCAGTATGGAGCCCATGACTGACTTAAGCAGCAGACAAGCTCACTCTGTTTATAAGAAGCTTTTTAGTTCAAACAGCTCAACTGATTGCAATGATGCCTACTAATTGCAAATATCAGAGTGCTGCCATAGGAAAGGGGTAGAGCCTGAGTATTGTGGGAACTACAGCCAGTACACCAGGCCTTGCAGTATTCCAACTCAAAAATGACAACAGATGAAATACTGCAAGGAGAAAAAAATCACTACTGAAAGGAAGTATTCCATCTTCCATGTCCAACAGAGACAACAGTCCTGGCCTCCACTGTTCAAGTCTCAAGGGCACTGGCAAATCTCCTGCAAACTACTGAATGTTGTATACAATGATTGGTTAAGGGCACTCAAATGGCTGGCTTACATTTCTAACTGGCTGTTTGCATACTCAAAATATAACTTGCATATGATGTCAGACAAGATGCATGTGCAAACTCAGCATCACCTATGTGTGTGCAGCACTTACAAAGTTACAAAGCTTTGAAGCTGCATCTCAAGGAACAGCAAGGGCTGCTGCAGGCAAGCAAGGAGCCAAGGGCAACCCTTGCATAACACACACCTTCGTCCATGGGGCCCAGTCCCACAGAGGCTGTGCACATCATGCAGGACTAGGTTTAGTGACAGGGTCCTTCAACAGTCCTAGATACAACAGGGAGCTCAGTCAGGAGCAAAAGAGATGATACCACACATAAAACTGAAAGCAAAGCTGCAACACAGGTCCAAACTCCATCCTGACAGCACGATCAAAGGCAGGACCAGAGACAAGCTATGGTATATACCTGGGATCCACCTAGGAAACACACTAACCACACTCATGTCCAAGACCCATGCCAGAGTGAGCTGGAAATAGGGACATTGCTAACTCAGCTCAGGCACAGACTGAGCCCAGGCTGAGCCCAAATGGGACTCCCACACCTTGGGACATGGAGCAAGGGACGTAATGGAGGCTCAGACAAGGCTCCCCTCAGGGCCATTAGCACATACTGGAACCCTCGGGTCCCAGGCATTAGAGCCTGCCCCTTCTTTGTGCTTATATGGAACTTCAAAAGGACATTAAATTTTGTCCTATCAACCTAAAAAAAAAAAAAAAAAAAAGGCCTGTTTTCCTGGCATTTTCCATATACCAAAAAGCTCCACCTCAAAGTCAGGTTTCTATAGCAAGAAAAGTGAGAAGAACTCAAAATATTTTTGCTGTTGTTAATCTGTGTTAGACCACAGTTCTGGCAGCTGCAGAATATGTTTTAAACAAAGGGGTATGAGGCATTAAGTAATAGTGGTATCATTTTTTCATAAACTGAAACTGTTTGGTTGAAAAAAATTCAAATGTAGATGTGTGACTGTCTTGATCTATTGTTCCACCACAGCAAAGGGCAGTCAGCCACCAAGAAGCAGATGGATTAGAACAGGAATTAATTCCTTAATGCCAAACCAGATAAATGTCTTAAACAGCAAGGTACCTCACATCCTTTATGTGGAAACACAATGCTCACAATTCATTGTCAGAACAATAAGTTCTTAACTTCTTGGATGAGAACATATAAAGGATTTTCTTAGAAAAAAAGGGCATCGGGACAAGGGAGGAGCTGCTCAGAGAAAGGCTTAAGGTTGGAGCTCAATAGTTCTGAAGTGTGTCTTGAGGACAGACTAGGTTTCATCCGCACACTTGGCCTCCTGAGATATATGTTTATTCATTTTATTGTCTAGAGAGGAGCTATGCTTTTAATCTTGCTTTGTTGCCTGTATAGGCAATTTTGTTTAATTGGTATTGTGTTTTTGATAACTGTGCTGCTTTGGGGAGTAGTCTTAGTTTTATGCACATAATTTTCAGCACCTTCTGCAGTTACCGAGTACACACAACCTTTCTCTTTATTCCTCTTTCCGCAGTTTTCTTTCTTCACATACTTGTGTAGTTACATGACAGCTACACCATTTTTATCCCTTTTTTTTTAGCTCCAAGCAAAGTATCTTTTGTCCAAACAAAGTATTGATGAGGAGTGCGTGTTTGGGGGGTGGTGTTTGTTTGTTTATTTGTTTGTGGGTTTGGGTTTTTTTTTGTTTTTTTGTTTGGGGTCTGGGTTTTTTGTCCTGCATTTTGAGTGTTTTCACATAAGGTTATTTCAGAGGGTCAACCTGCAGCTTGATATCCCATGGAGCTGATAGTAAAAATAAACATTTAATTACTTCTGATTTTGCTGCCCCTGCATGTTTCCTTATCTAAATTATTCAAACACAGAAGATAGCATTATCAAGTGTTAATTATTGGAAGAGCAGTACAGGGACCATCAGGCTGACTTGAAGAGCCAAACAGTCATTTGCATACACAAATAACTTTGAATGACAGATATATATTTCTATTCTTGACTTAATGGTCATGTTTGAACTATGGTTTGTTTTTAACATGCACATCTTAGCACGTATAAGAAAAGAAGCTTGCAATCTTAAGAGAACAAAATTTTCTTATTAAATCTTCATTGCAAGACAATGTTGTCAAACTGTAAATGTTCTCCCTATCACCTATTTCAAGGAAATAATTTAATCTGTCTAATTTCTAAAACACAAACTAGGAGACAGGCTCCCAGTGCCCTATTTGTGTTCTCTGGCTCCCCCCCTCCATGCATACTACAGATCTTCAGTTGTAAACAGATGATATCCTCTCCAGTGTCAGTACATATTTATTCTGTTTTCTTTTGAGGTATCTAAATGCATTCTTAATCCCAAACTCCTTATCTATCAATAACAAGGGAATCTAGGTTCATCTCTTCCAGCTTGCTTACATCCTTGAATAAAATTTACACATTATTGTACACTACAACATGGCATTTATTAAAATTGAGTAAATTGATTAAACATATTGATCATCCCTCCAGGTCTAATCAAATACCCCCTCTTCAAAATTCATGGTTTTATGACTCAGCTTCAAGTCTAAGCAAACACACACAACACGGAGTTTCTGAATTCTTTGTGTCCTGCAGCTAATGGAAGCTCAAGTGTTATCTGCTATGCTTAAAATCGTGAATAAATTTCCACAGCTCAACCTCCTCTCACTAAGTTTGCATAATTACTTTTCCAATAAGTCACTCTAAAACACTGCTAAAGAAAACTGTATTACGTTGTTATTTATGGACGTCATAAGTACATGAGGCTTTGCTGTAGACAGAGAAGGTAAATACAATAAGCTTTTCCCTTCAATTTAAGGATAAACCTTGCATAATGCAGTCTCCCTAATAAAAGGGCAGATGTCGTGGTTTTGTTCTGGGTCAATTTGCTCTCACACCCCCCACAGAATTACTGTAAGTCGAGAGAAGGTTTATGCAGACAAAAGAGACCTGAATTTGCGAAAATAATATTAACATTTATTACTAACAAGCTAAAACTAAAGAACTATATCTACAACAATTCTACTTAAGTAAAAGTACTATGTATTTACAGAAATATTTCTTCCCCCTTTATATCAGTCTAAGGAGGAGAAGCAGTTTTTTTCTCCATTCTCGGAGCTCCAGGTCTTTTCAATAACTCTGCAGCACTCTCATTGCAGCTGGAACTCTTTCTCTCTTGCTCTGTGCTAGCCTCCAGGGCTGGGCCTACCCCCCTCCTGGGCTAAGACCGGAGGCTGGGGGTTACCCAGGCCCTGAAGGTTTTTTCTTCCATAGTCTTGCAAGGGGACACTTGCCTACCATGGATGTTCTTCCACAGGGTTACAGGGGATAATGGCTTATGAGTCCATCTCTGTTTTCTGTAGAGTTCCCTCCCCACGGGAGAACAGTCCTTGATAGACCTCTCCGACATGGGTCTAGCATGGATCCCACACATGGATCCCAACGTCCCTACCTGAGCCGTTTTTTACTCCAGCGTAGGTTCCCTCAGGGTCACAAATCACTAGAACCAGCAGCATGGATCTCTCACTGAGATCCCAAGCTTACCCGAGCCATTCTGCTCCAGTGTAAGCCTCATCTCTCTCAGGCTCATAAATCTTCAGCAGGACTCTGCCTCATTCCAGTCCTTCTCATGAAGTCTCGGCTTCCTTGTACATCCACAAGCTCCTTTGTGAGCCGCATGAGGGTCTCATCACCCCAACAAACTTCTACAGGTGGTAGGGATTTATTTTTCAGTCTTTTCCCCGCTGAAGGGAAAGAGCAAAAGGGGGGAGAAACAGCTCTCCCCCTTCGGACTTTTCTTCTCTCTCCTCCAGTTGCCAGCTTTGACCTTGGAGGTCCCTTATCTTTCTGCCAGAATTCTTCTCCAGCGGTTTCTGTCCAAACAGTCAGTCCTCTAAAGTTTTTTTTTCTTTACTCTCTTACATGAGAGAAAGGGGGCTTCAGTGCCATACCTGCCCCCGGCCCAGGCTGGGGGAGGAGGGGGCCTGGCCCTCCTCGGGCCTCGCCGCCTCTTCTACATGGCTGCTGCTCCTAATTTCAACTGCGCAACCAGCCTTCTCTTCCGTTTTCTTAAATATGTAATTAGCAAAGGCGTCACTAAGAGTTTTGATTGGCTTTTTGTCCGGAAATCCACCTGGACAAAACCATCCTCAGCACCAGGGGCTGGCTGGCTAGCTGGGCAAAACCACGACAGCAGAGCAAAAAAAGTACAGGATTTAATGATAATGTGTTTCTTTACAAGACAGACAGATTTTCACAAGTGTTTTTGATGGAACAGCATGGTGTTTTACAAGGCAGGAAGTCCCAACCGTAAGAAAGGTATGAGTGAAGCAGTTAGGAGCTCATAAAAGGTCTGATGCAAAGCTATGTGAAGTAAAGAGAAATAGTGCCATGGGTTGACCGGGTACTATAATGTGCTCAAAAAAGCAAATAAAGGAAAGTGAAGAGGAAGCAGGAGACCTTGTGGTCATCCAGCCATGTCTATGTGGAAAAACAGATTCTTTGGACAGCAAAAATTAAACTGCTGTATTAGGTCTTGGAAACTGAAATATAGCATGGGAGATCTTGATGTCATCTGCATTCTCCAAAACTGTAGAAAAAAGTCCCCACAATTACCTTTTGTGGTAGTGCCAGTGCACACTGCTGTGTGTCCTGAGCCCCTCATATCACTTGTCTCTGCTGTCTTCAACATGTTGGTTTTATTGTTGAACTGGATGTCACGGGAAGACTCTGTATACTTTCCAAAAGGGTTTAAAACATTGTAAAATATGTTCAGTCACCTTTCTCTTCCAAAAGACAAAAGTATTATTCTCATGTTATGGCACGGAAATGAAGACACAGCCATGAAACATGAAAAGAAAGTTAAGCACTGACAGTTACACCTCGAGATCAAGAGCCTGTAGAGAGTGGGCCTGTAACTTGTCCAGGACCACCCTCAGGAACTGGGATTTTCTGCAGAGACCTTCCTGAAACCAGAGCAGGTCTCAGGTGGTGACTCAAAGCTGAAATTATCCATCAGCCTTTAAACCAAGATGAGAGCAAAAGCCGGGAGCAAACCCACACAAAATCTGCACTTTTACTGCTTATTTCATTTATCTTTATTTGCATGATACAAGAAGTGTGTGCAGAGCTGCTTGGTATGCCTTGACAGTGGGAGACATGGTAGTGAAGGATCCATCAATGGTGTTGGAGGACTTTGCGACAGCATTAGCAAAGAGATTGGAAAAATAATGAAATATGCAGCACTGATTAGCTGATGATCTGCTGCTGAATCCTTGTTTAAAATGCTGGTCCACCTTTCAAATGCTTCCCTCGTGTGCTGCATTCCATTTTGCTTAATAAATTAGAAGTGTTTCAAGATACTGCTCAAGTGCTTTTTCTCAGCAAGCTAAATGCATTTTACTGGTGATTGAGAAAGCCTATTCTAGTCTCTGGCAGGAAGTGACCAGGACTGTTAGGTCAGACTGGATAGAAAAGAATGACAGTCTCCTCATATTCAATCAGCCCCCAATTACAGTTTATCAGCAAGAGAGCATATCAGAAATGAGTTTCGTTACAATTGGAACTCTACACATACACCAATATGAGACCTGTGTTCCAAATCTAATAAATAGCCCTTGGTATTTAGTTCCCTTGGAACAGTTTATCTGTCTGATCTGTCTGCTTCTTTTTACCATAATAGGTTTCTTTAAATGAGAAACAAGTATCAAAATATCCAGACAATGAGAAATACTTTGATTGTTTGTTTAAGTTTCAAGCAAAAAGTGAAGCTTTATTCTTATAGCTTTATTCAAGAATTTACCTAACTTTTTGCGCTTTACAGATCAATTTATTTTATGATGCATCTGTCATATTTTGAAAGCTAAACCCTCCAGACTTCACTAAAACTCATTGCAGTCTATACAACTTCCTTATGAGGAGAAGAGAAGGAGCAGATACTGGTCTCTTCTGTGGTGACAGGACCCGAGGAAAAGGCCTGAAGTCATGTCAGTGGAGGTTTACATTGGATATCAGAAAAAGGTTCTTCCCCAGAGGATGGTTGGATACTGGAACAGGCTCCCCAGGGAAGTGACCACAGCACCAAGCCTGACTGAGTTCAAGGGGCATTTGGATTATACTCTCATGCACATTGTGGGACTCTTGGGGATGGTCCTGTGCAGGGCTAAGACCTAGACTCAATGATCCTTGTGGGTCCCTTCTAACTCAGTATATTCTGTCATTCTGTGAAAACTATGAAACTTTCTTCTGAATACACTGTGAACTCAGATACTATAGTATGTCTATCTATTTGGCTGAATATTTCTCTAAAAATGTTTTGCTGCCTAAATGAACTAAATTCCTTTTCCCCCTTCCTAAAATGGTTTTAAAGCCTCTGAGGTAAGAACAGATTATGTTTTAGGAGAAATATCCTTATTTCTTTTGAAATGAAAGTGACAAAAGTAGCAAAATCTCTACTATTCAAATGCAAAAGAATTTATTTTACCTCTTAATCTCACATTAGCCAATGTCTACCTCAGTAATCAGGAAAACAAATATTTCAGCTGGTGATTGCCCAGCAGTAGAAAATGTTTTACCCTGCTTTATTCTATTGTCATGCAGAGTTACACATAACTGGCAGGAACACACTCCAGAAAGAGTATGAAACTACACAAGAAAGACTACAGATTTTGATTTAAGAGACTTCAGTAACAAAAGGGTATTTTTTTCTTAGTGTATACCCCATAGCTCTGAATTACCTGCTTAAAAGTAATGAAATAGAGGCCCCCAAAAATTAGTCTATTTACTCACCTAACTGATGTTGCAAGCATGCTTCATATAAATATATACATGCATATGTCCTTATTTAAATATGTGTATGCAAAAAGAGGAAAATGTGTTTTGTTTTATATAAATCTATCCCACAGACACATGTATATAACACATTGATATTTATACTTGCAGAATATAATTTACTGTGGATTATTCTGTAAACCAATATAGTCTAAAATATAGTATTATTTTAAGGTTTCCTTTCTGCACATCTTGCAAGTATCTAAGGGGGGAAAAAAAAGGCTTTTAGGAAAGGAATTATTTCAGTGATTCAAAGTTTACTTCAGCATCTTCTCCTGTCTGCTTCTAATGATTAATAATGCCAGCCTTCCCAACCTCAAATATTCTCTGATTCTGTGACCATAATGGCTACAATTTTTCTAGAAACAGAGAACATCTAGAATATAAATAAAAAGTCCCATCTGAAATGTTCACTGATAGGTAGTCTTGTGAACACAGCAGTCAAGGCACTTGATGCCAGGGGCTATCTATCAGATCTCAAGCACAAGCCAGGATCTCAGGAAGGATGCTGCTGCAGTGTTCAGCATCTGATGGGCCAGGAGGAAGCTTCAACTTTCAGATCCTACAGCAATGTGAACAGCATTTATTAGTCCTGAGCACAGGTCTTCTTCTGGCATGAACTATCACAACTCTGCTGAAATTAATGGAACTCTGCCAAATTCCACCAGCCCAAGGATCTCTTCTGGTTTTTGATGTAGGGAAAATGAGGAGCTAAAACTAACAAGTTTTAGTTAAAGGCCTGTGTCAAGATTGTATTATATACTTTTTCTGAAAGAACTGTAGGCATGGTTCAAAATGGACTCCTTTTTTCCTAATTCCTTTCTGGATGCAGAATATGCTCACTGACCCTTAATTTGAAGTTTCTCCTACTCAGTGTATTGCCCCTCCCTCAGGCTTAGAGAGAAACAACTGTTATACTGTCACTGACACAGGGATTTCCTAACCCTTCCTCTGGTCACAAAGGGTGTAGCAGGCTCCTTCCAGCACTTCGAATCTAGTAAGGGGTCTAAATTTTCTTCTTAAAATAAAAAACTGCCAATTTGACACCACTCTCTTTGACTGTTATAAGTATTCGTGCTGTTGCATCTGAAAGGAAACACCTCCCTCCCCACGGTGGATGGTAGAGACATGAGATATCTGAGATGTTTGTAATTTTTTCTCTCTCTTTTTTTTTTTTTACCTATTTTTCATTATTGTAGCAAAGAAGAAATTGGCTTTCATTCCTCCTGCAGTACTCAGCAATGCTAAGACTGAGTATTTTGAATTCTCTATGTAAATGCTCATCCTGACCTCCCTTGGTTTTAGGAAAAAGAAGAGGGTTTTATTCCCCTGGACCGTAGAGTTAATGAAGCTGGAGTTTTTCAAAGGTGTCATTAGCACAGATCAGATACCTCAGTTTTTAAATAAAATATTGGTCTGAATGTCAGAGAAAGTTGCAAAGCTCCATTACTCAAAGCTTTGCAGTTGTCCTTTGATCTACCACTGATAATTTAATACAGAGGTTTGCTGGCTCTGGTGATTTTTTTCTACTGCTGTTCCTGTTCTAAATGGCTTCTTGATTTTGAATGTTACACGTATTTTTGTACACCTTTCCCTGAACTATAGGGCTGTATAGAGCAAATTCAATGAGAGCAGAGAGCTGATTTGTTAACATAATGATTGCAGCTGCAGTTAAATGAAAACCGCCACAACAATGCAGGCAGCAATACATCACTGATCATACAAAACAAAAACGTGACTAATTTTGAGCGGCATGCTTTTCATTTCTGACTGAGGGAAAATCATCCATCAATATATGGAAGAGGCTTTAAAACCTTCCTTGGCAATGGTGCTGGGGAGGAACATGCACTCCTCTAAATGGCAACTCGGAAGAGCGCTCCATTTCACAGCACACTTACACATGTCATGGAAGCCATGCACACCACAGATCCTCATGGCAAGAGTGCCCTTAACTTTTGTAAGGGAAGATTGTATTTTTCATCTGTTCTGACCCTTCACAGTCCATGAGAATTTTACTTAGGGGTCTTAGAAAAGTCCCAAATTGAGCCAGACTCGGGCTCGTTTGTCTTGGTACACGACCACTTCAGGTCGTAGAGAGACTGCAGGACAGTGTCGCAAACCGTGGCCTGGTATTTCATATGGTACTGCTCACTCCTTCAGTAGTGTCAGCACCAAGGACTACCTAACTCTTTGCTGCACACCTGGGCTATGCCTTTTCTTCCTTGCTTCTCCTCCACCAGCCTTCAAATCCTTCCCCTTGCTTCACTTACTGAAAAAAAAGATAATGTAAGTGAGGGGAAAAGAGGTAGATAAATGTAATCCCGGAAAGCAGTAGGGAATCGCTGTTATCCAAGCTGGAGGCCTGCCATATGAGCAAGCAGTGGTTTAAAATACAAAAAATGCAGATAAACCAGAAAAGAAGTCTGGCTTCTGCTGAGTAAGTGTTGATTTAGAAAATGGACTTTGTGACTGCGAAGAGTTAGTAATGTTTTTTTTCAGGAGGTTCAGGCAGGGATGAAAGAAGCGCAGAACAACTCAGAGACCTGTGAATATTCTGCTTTTGAAGAACCTAAAAATGTAACTGTTTCCTGCTGTGTCCATTAGAACAAGCAATAAAAATAACAGATACAGGCTTTTCATAAAGGAAAGTTGCCTTAGGAAGCGCAGTCTGCCGTGACTGGTCTGGTAGGGAAGGAAGGGAGTCCCTCCTGGGCAGGCTCTCTGGCCCAAAATCATATCTTTGAAAAAAAATATGGTCTTCCTCTTATGCCTAAAAAGGCAAAACCTAAGCAAGAGTCAGAAACTAACACCTGCAAGACACAATAAGGCATAAGGAGAAATACACAGACCTTGGCAAGGACAAAGTTTTGGCTGCTTGAGAAAAGTGCTGCCCTACCATGAACATCTTTCAGTCTGCTGGGATGTGAAAGCTATGATGCACAGAGATCCTGCTTCTTCCACTTTTTGCCTTCTTACCCTTTCCTTAACCTCATGTGGAAACTCACCTTGTATAACTTCCATTTCTTGTGTTTATATATGCTGCTTCTTTGAAGTCCCCACTGAAGCCAGTACATAATTTCCCTGCCTGTATGACCTCTCTGATTTCTTGTTTACTCCATGCCCCCATGCCTCTAAAGGCCTTGAGATCTTTTGGTTTGCATATCCCACAAGCAATAATGATGGATATGACATTGTAACTAGAACAGCAGGATTTCCATTATTTCCTTATTTTGCCTTGAATATAGAAAGAATTTTTTTTATTATTATTTTACAGAGTTTTAATGTCATGTTCCAGACAAACCACTGAGTGCTTTGATAACACATTCCAGTAACAGTGCCCTGTTGGCTTTGAAAAAGTAATTTCCTGCACTCTATTCATAGTTTAAATTAAAAATATTGATCCCCTACTATGAGACGTAAACCATCTACGTCTTACTAAACCTAATTAAAAAACATTATCAAAGAAGACTTGAAAAATTCAGTATTACTAGACTGATGGAAATTTCTTGCCAACAGTCTACAGCCACAGTTTGTTGAAGAGCTAAATTCTATGGCTTTGAGGGCATCAACACCTAGTTCTACAAGTTCAAAACAGATGTTTTCTTGATTTCATTTGTTTTAAAATCTGTCTTGAGACCTCAGTCATTTAAAATTGAGGACTTGGGAGCTGAGGAAAGAACATACCTCCTATGCACAGGAATAAGATGATAGGGAAGTATATTTTCCAATGTAAAATCTTGAAAGATAGAATGAATGAAATTGCTTTTTTCAAGTATGTAATTTTCCTTGTGGAGTAAGTTCATTTATTTTAAAAGAAAAATATTTTGATTACTTCAGAAATATCAAACTGCACAAAAACCATATGAAGTAAACATACTTAAAAGGATTATTGTCTCAAAATTTTCTTTTATTAATTGAATACAAATATTGAAATACATATTTTAAAGATGAAAAATCATTATATCTATTTTAGGGGTTTATATCTGTTTATTTTTCAGTCATGACTTAAATTAATTGAATTGAGTCACCTTGAATGTCCTATTTGCTCTTAATTAGTTCATAGCTGAGCTTAGACTTCAGAAATGTATACATACATCAAAAGTGAAATTATGACAGACACAATTTTTCAAATGTCCCTTTCTCTTCAATACCTTTTCTTCCAGAAAAATCTCACTTAGTGGAATAATTTCTGAGAGGATCCGTTTATATTTGTTTCCTTTTGAACTCTGAATAGAGACAATTGAGCAGAGATCCATTCAGTCTTTAATGGACAAGAATCAGAGATACTACAGCATGCAACATCTTGCTTTGGACATCTTGTCCAGAAGGATCCTGTGAGAGACAGTGTTGAATGTTTTACTGAAATCCAAAAAGACTACATTACCTGGCTTCCTTTTGTAACATTTCTTAACAAAACAGGAAAAAGCAAGTGCTAAGAGGAAATAAATTTTGTATACCACACCAAATGAAGAAATACTTGCTAGAGCAATCTAAAAAAAAGCAAACTCATGGTACTAACAATTTTTAGTCATATTAAAATAGCATGAATTCTCTAGGCAATTGCAGGTTTAAAAAAAAACAAAACAAAACAAAACCAAGAATTTTTAATTTTTACTGAAACATCACTTTGGGAAAAATATTATTTGTAAATAGCACCTACTTTTGAATTCAGTTCTGTGAGGTTGTAAATACAGATAGTAACTAAGCTGGCAAGAAAGATAAGACTTTTCTTGAATCTTTAAGACTCATTATTTTTATTTTGAAAGAAACTAACAAATTTGAATCAAAACATCATCCCTGGTTTGCTGATTGGCTTTGGAGGATTTTTTAATTTGCATTAAAATGCAGAACATCTTAAATTTGCTGATCAGCCTGAAACCATGACTTTTATGGTTTAAACTGAAGAACTGCATTTAGGACCATTTCAGTTTGAATATTTGCAAGTATGACAAATACCAAAACACAAACTGAAGCTTACAGGTAACTGATAATTAAAGTTCTAATCTTGTCATCTTTGTTTCACATATTGGGCTAAAAAACTTCAAAAATAAACACACATGAAAATAATTTAATAAATAAGCAGCAATGCTTATTTTGGATTTCTTTGCTTTGAAAAGTAAATACTCTTCATATTTTTAACCTTTTATTCTATTACAAAGGTTAAAAATAAAATTATCTAAGACATATTTTCAGCCAAAGGCATTAAAAAGTAAGATATCAGTATTACAGGGGCAGCCAGGAGAATGCTAAGTAAATGTTCTAAAGAGTCATTAAAGTTGAAAAACTAAAACTACTCTGAATAGAGACTATTGAGCAGAGATCAATTCAATCTTTAGTGGACAAGAATCATAGGTACTGTAGCATGCAATATCTTGCCCTGCTTCCAACAATATCCAATTAAGGGAGGAGCCATCATCTTCTTCAAGGAACTCAGGAACCTTCATCCTGACAAGATGTGTCAACAGAACTCTGGCTTTCAGACTGTAGAAGCAGGTGAGAGGAGGCTCATTCTTCTTCGAATTCATAGCAATGAAGCTCCATGTCAATTTTAAATTTTCTAAGAAGTTCTTCATTTTTATCAGAAAAAAGGGGTTTTTGGTATGCTATTTCTGTGACATAGAGGAGACTGCTAAGAACCTGATTTAAAAAAGAAAAAATGAGGTAATGTATCATTGTTCTGCTTGATTTTTTTTTTTAGTCTTATCTCAAAAGCTACTGTACTATGTCCTTAATCCTCTGGGAACAGATCATTGTTAACCATAAATTGTCATTCTATTTACAAGCTTTGCACTAAACATTAAGTGAAACTTTTTTTTTCTTTTGGCATATCTCCCTTCTGCATTTCAACCTTTCAAAACAAAACCAAAATGACCTAAGTATTCATGTCCATTTCCTGATTCATTATCCATCTACTGCTAAAGTCTTTACTAAATTATTTCAGTGATGGTAAAGCATCCATAGGTATTCTGGACAGATACAATTGGAGGTGTCAGTTACGGCTATTTAATAATATGCATGTCCTTCTTTTGGTAGATAAACAAATGAAAGGTGCTAGCCTAAATTAAGATTTGTTTCTATCTAGTCCCGCTCCTGCAAGTATAATCATGCTTTATAGATGGCTTGACAAAAACTAGCAGAGAAGATGCTGCCATAGCATTATAACTGTTTAACCAGAGAGAATTTTCCATTTATTTTTGTGTAAACTGTAATTTTTATACATTCTTTGGGAGAGTGAGAAGAAACTAACCTTTATTTTCTGAAAGAAAAATAATTAGGAGTCTGCTAGATAGCTATATTGAAAATAGAGCTAAAATTTACTGCATTGTTCGTAAGTCTCTCTTTCTACTAAAACTTTTAACTGATGGAGTCCAGGTTACTGACTGAAGTGAGCAGGCAAGCATATGACACTACCTTGGGAGGCAACAGGTAGAAACTGAGGCACAGAAAGTTCTACCTGGACATGAGGAAGAATTTCTTTACTGTGTGAGTGACAGCACACTGGAACAGATTGCTCAAGAGAGGCTGTGGAGTCTCCCTCACCAGAGATGTTCAAGAATCCTCTGGATGCAATCCTATGCAATGTGTTCTAGGATGACCCTGTTTGAGCAGGGAGGTTGAACCAGATGACCCACTGTAGTCCCTCCCAACCAGATCCATTCTGTGAATCTGTGAATACTGTATACAGTTGAAGCAATACATCCACATTTCTCTGTGCAGAGAATGCCCAGGTGAAGAGCCAATGTGTGTCTGTACTTGCCAAGGGGTAGGTCAGATGATTCCTGTTAAAAGCTTTGCAAAAGTTCTCTTTAACCTGGTCTATTGGTCTGCATCCAAACAACAGAATTCTTATGGATTTGGGCAAGAGAAAAAGGAGTAGCAAGGGGGTAAGAAAATTAAACTAATCCTTCCATAGAAAATACTGAAGGAGTGTCATAGTTCTGATTTTAGAAAGGAATTTTGTCTTCCCTTTCCCCTTCTTCCCCCCCCCCCCCCCCGCATGAATGCTATTCAAGAACCATCAAGTAAACAAAAGAGTCGGCCTGGGTCCTAACGACCGAGAATTAGTCTCCTGGCAACGACGGGGGAGGAGTTGGGGAAGAAGGCGGAGTAGTGGGGAGCTCAGCTCGGGAGCAGGAGGAGGGGAGGCTGGAGCCGGGAGGAGAGGCTGCCTGGTTTCTCCTTTGTTCTTTTTTTTCCTGTGGGAGCTCTCTGCAGAGTTACGGGCTGGTTGCAGTCTTGGTTCTTTTCCACGGCGGGACCTCCACCGAGTCGTGAGTTTTTTTTCTTCCATTGGGAGAACTTTCTGTTTCCCTTCCCCCTCCCCCCTCCTCCCTTGCCACCCGGCGGAGACCAGGGATCCCACAGCGCCGCCCGGTGACGAGCGCTGGACATTGCAAGTTCCACTCCTCTAGTGATCCAACAGCGCCACCTGGTGACTACTATAGAACATTACAAGTTCTGCACTTTTGATAACTCAACAG
>NW_020955413.1:39616-80637 GCF_003031625.1 Empidonax traillii
GACGAGCGCTGGACATTGCAAGTTCCACTCCTCTAGTGATCCAACAGCGCCACCTGGTGACTACTATAGAACATTACAAGTTCTGCACTTTTGATAACTCAACAGCGCCACCTGGTGAACGGTATAAGACATTGCAAGTTTTTACATCTCCAGTGACGCGACGGCGCCCCCTGCTGACTGTGGCTGGAACTGCACCAAAGAGTGCTAAAAATCGAACTATTTGATTTTCTTTTTTGCCGGTTTTATCGGTTTTGTTCTTGAAGGGGATTATTGGTGGGTATAGGGGTATTGTTTGGTTGTTTTACTTGGTTTTCTTTTTTTTTCCCCTCGTGTTACGTTAATACACACATACTTAATAAAGGGCTGTTATTTTTCTTTTTTCCCTTTTCCATAATTTGCTTTCCTTCAATCGGAGCCTCTTAATTTCGAATCTATAATTGCTAGAGAAGAAGGTTTGGGTCTTTTTCTCCTAATCCATCCTCAGCAAAAGACCCTTGTCTCAATTAAACTGAGACAAGGAGATAAGCAGTAGTAGAGATGTAAGTAAAAAAAACATTTCAGACAGAACAGTTTAAAATAAACATTTGTAATTTTAAGATATCTGATATGTATATTGCAGATCTTTACTTCCATTAGCTGTGTTTTCAGTGAACAGAGAAATTATGCTACAAAACCTCAAGTGGAAAATTTGTTTAATTTCTGGATCACAAAGCCTGGGAAAAGGTTTCTTCTCCCATTGGACTCATGCAAGATTTGCTGATATTTTATAGTTGTATAAGGTGCCTGAAAATAGAAATGCTAACACGAACAAATAACAGGCATGGATGCAAATGGCCATTTATAGTGCTGGTTTGGTTCAAGCATGTTAATGTGGCTCACATTTACAAATGGTTAGACCATTTCTAACCAGCTACATGAAAGTCTAATTCATCTGAACAAAATCTGCACACTTCTTTGGTTCTATTTAAATAACAAAATTATATAAAAATAACCCATTCCAATCTAAGAAAAGAGAAATATCTATGTCCAAATCTGTTTGTCCATTTGCAACACTGTTTTAATGTTGTCTCTTCATGTTTGTTGACTTACAGCATGCATATCAACACAATTGTTGAAAGCCAGGTAAAATCCCTGGCCTTCCCAGGCCCTCTGCCTTTCCCCAAAACAGTCCATCCTCTAACCCAGGCAGCCACAGAAAGGATAACTAGTTGCTGAGCGACAGCCAGCAATGCCTAGGGTCACACACAGCCAGCCCGTGCATTGCTGTCACTGCACAAAGTTCTTCTAAAAGGGAAATAGATAAGAAGGAGGGTGAAAAAAGGTCATTTTTCTTGAGTAGTTCTTTTAACAGTCATGAAGCACCTTGGTCACCAGTTTTACAGCAACTTCAGCCAGTGTATGAAGCTAATGTATTTGTTCACGTCACCATACACCTGCACCATGAGAATTACATGCTTTTCGCTGGTTCATTTTTGTCAATTTTTTCCTGACAATAGCCTGTTCTGTTTGTATTATGCAAAGTGACTAAGCTTCCACACTGTACCTAACCTTCTTACAACAAAATGAAAGTAGACTGGCACAAATAAATAAGCCTCATTGTCTTCATATCAACAACGATCTCCTTTGACATCAGGGACTGAAATTATGCTGGTAGATTAGTTAACTTTGCTATAATAAACACCACTGATTTTACTATTTGTTCCACACTTCCTTTCACATCAGAGAAATTGCTTCATTTTGTCAGCTACTACTTGTGACAAAAAGCAGTTGAAGTTGTTCAGGAAAAACATATCAAAATACCTCTATGCAGAAACCTACAGAGAGTAGATGCTATTAGTTTTTTAATAATTAATCCTGGTGGCCACATATTTCTGAAAGCCAAAGTAACACATTCACAAGACTATTAAAAAAAAAAAAAAAAAAAAGCCCAAAAAAACCCAAGACTCACAATTTATCAATCTGTGTGCAGTGAATCACTGATGGTCATAAATTATGAAATGCTACAACTGCAGAACATTATGAAAACACATAAGCCTTTCTGTGAATGGGAAGGAAATAAAATTGGGGAAGATGAAAAGTGATAAATATTGAAAGCATGCCAACTTATATTTCATCGAAAATGAACAATATTCTGGGAGCATTGGAAAAAGAGCATGTGGATTATTTTCAAAATAATAAGAGCATGTCAGGTGATTTTCTAAAATTATTAGGTTATCCTTTGGTTGGTAAAGACTGTAGAGTGCCAGGAGATATCACAGGCTCAAGGAGAGCAGCACAAACATACAAAAAGTAACTCTGACCAGGTATGCTCAGGTGTTTGCTCCATTCAGTTCTTGCTGCACCTGCCGCAGAGGCTTGATGTTGGTATAAGAGGTGTGCATTAAAGAACAGACTGATAAAGATAGAGCTGCTGAATTTACTTGTTCTCTGGAATGGTCTGCCCCCATTATGGCACAGTTTATTTTGGCTGACTGAAATGTCTGTTAAGAGCTTTCAGCAATACCCACAGAAAAGGATGGAGTGCTCGGGCAAACATAATATACACTTGAACTACACTGTGAGAAAAAAAATACCAACACTAAAATAACTAAGAGTAAGTTCTGTTGCCTTTTCTTATTTACTTTTATATTGTCAGTAAGATGTAGTTAATAAGAATGTTCAGAGAAAATTTGTGTCATCCACAATGGCCAAACTGCTGCTGCTGCTACCACTCTGCTGCTGTTAAACAGAATCTCCTCTAATCCTGAAGCAGAGTCTGTACTAAGTGACATGAGCAATCAGCTGCACCCACAGTCAAGGAACAGGAGATGAGCAATGTCACTACTCACGAACACCCAAAACCAGAATATGCCACTCCCAAGCACTTGGGAAAAACTGCCCGATGTGACTTTTCCAAAGCCAATGGCAATGCTATCACACCAGGGAAAGGTGGGTGTTAAATTAGAATGGAGTATGTTCATTAATAGCTTGTGAACAGGAAAAAAACAACATGAAGAATTCTAAGTAATTTGTTCACAATAATAATTTCAGCTTTGCTTCTCAATAATATATATCTCCACTTCAACTGCTGTATGATAGTGCATAACAAGAGAAAATACAACAAAAGTTCATTTACCATACCTTCCTCTTCTAGAGACTACCCCTCCACCCCAGAGCTGCCAGTAGTAAATAGTAGGTGAAGAGATCTGCAATATGAGCAGCCTTCACTGAAGTTGGCCCATTTTAACTGATCTCTCTTAAGATTTTATAGAAGGATACTTTTGATATACCACTACCTAGCCCAGGTTTGGCGTAGCATTCCTAGGGGAAGTCATAGCTAGGCTTCGCGAACAAAGATTTGAGACGGACTCTACCCACACTTGCTACAAGCACACTGATGGCTAAAGAGGCCAATGAGAGAGAGACAAGTCCAGTTGCAAAAGGCACAGCAGAAAGTCTCCTAAGGCAGTATCGGCAAGACATAGTTCCTTCTGCGTTGTCTTTTCTCCTCGAGAGTGATCCTGCGTGTATTCTCAAAAGAAGCAGCAGCATTATAAATAGTGTGTCTCCATGTCTCCTGATTGGAGGCCAGAGTAGACCAATGATGATGATCAATATGGCTAAGGCTGAGGGATTGTTTCAGGCAGTCCTTGTACCTCCTCTTCGGGGCTCCTCTCTTGCGGCAGCCAGTGGCAAGTTCCCCATAGACCACAGTCTTAGGGAGGCGGTAGTCCTGCATCCTGGAGACGTGCCCTGCCCAGCGCAGCTGAGTTCTCAGCAGCATGGCCTCAATGCTCATGACTGCTGCCTGTTCAAGGAGAGACATGTTGGTCACAAAGTCAGTCCAGTGGATGTTTAGGATTGTATGGAGGCAGTGCTGATGGAAGCGTTCTAAGAGACACAAAGGGGTGGAGGTAAATGACCCATGATTCAGATCCATAAAGAAGAGTAGACAGTACAATGGCTCTGTAAACACTGATCTTTGTACTTCTCTTCAGGTGTTTATTGCACCAAACTCTTTTGTAGAGTTTTCCGAAAGCTCTATATGCCTTTGCTAACTTGTTGTCTATCTCTTTGTCAATTTTACCGTCCAAGGACATGACGCTTCCCAAATAATTAAACTGCTGGACTGGCTTGAGCTCTGATTCGCCAATGATGATATGGGGATGATGGGAGACTTCCTGAGGTGCAGGCTGATAGAAAATTTCTGTCTTCTTGAAGCTGACTTCCAGTCCAAAAAGCTCAGCAGCCTCTGCAAAGCAGGATGTTAAATGCTGCAGAGCTACTTCTGTGTGGGCGACAGGGGCGGCATCATCAGCATAAAGCAGCTCACGGACAAGATGATTTAAGGTCTTAGTGTGGGCCTTCAGTCGCCTTAGGTTGAATAGGCTCCCATTGGTATGATATTGGATGTAGATACCGTTTTCTTCATTGAGGTTTGCCGTGGCCCTTTGGAGCATCATGCTGAAGAAGATTGTGAATAAAGTTGGTGCAAGAACGCAGCCTTGCTTCACACCATTGGTTATTGGAAAGGGCTCAGAAAGTGCATCGCCATATCTGACTTGACCATGCTGATCCTCATGAAGCAAAATGATCATTTTGAGGAACTTGAGAGAACATCCTGAATGTTCCAAAATCTTCCACAAACCTTTTCTGCTCACAGTATCAATAGGTGAAATTTGGTGAAATTAACAAAAGTTACATGGAGTCCAACCTGGGAGCCGAGTCCAACCTGGGACAAGTGCTTGACCTCCATGCTTCCAGACTTCAGGTGGAATTCCATCAACCCTGGCTGCTTTGCCAGTTTTCACCTACTGTATGACCTTAAGTTTCTCCCATCGTAGGGGCAATATCCAATTCATTTTTCACAGGTTGTTGTGCAATAGACTGAATTGCTGAGCCTTGAACTACATGATTGGTACTGAAAAGAGTCTGAAAATGTTCAGACCATCGATTCAGAATGGAAGTTTTATCTGTGAGAAGCATTTGACCATCTGCGCTGAGTAAAGGGCTTTGAACCTGGTGTGTAGGTCCATACACTGCTTTCAAGGCCTTATAGAATCCTCTGTAATTACCCGAGTCTGTGCATAATTGAATATTTTCTGCTAGATTGATACATCACTTGTTCTGGATGTCTCAAGGTTTCTGTTGGAGCTTACTGCATGCAAGATTAAAGGCTGCTTTCCTTACATAGCAAGATGGCTGAGCAAGGTGTGCTTGGTGAGCAGTTCTCTTCTTTATCAACAATTCCTGGATCTCTTGATTGTTTTCATCAAGCTAGTCCTTGTTTTTCTTGAAAGAGAACCCTAGAGGATTCTTCAGAGTACTGCAGGATGCAATTTTTAGTATGTTGCCAAAGCACTTCAGGAGAGGGATCCATGGAATGATCTTTGAGTCTAGCTTGAAGATTTACCTGGAAGCTGTCTCTCACTATAGCTGTTTGAAAGTTGTTAACTTGAAGTCTCCTCCTTGGAATGCCACCACTTTTAGGTCTGAACTTAAAGTCGAAGTAAAGTTTAGAATGCACGAGGCGATGATCTGTTTTACATCGCACCAGTATGACGAACATCGGGATGTGTCACACCAAGACATAGTCAATGAGGTGCCAATGCTTGGAGTGAGGATGCATTCAGGTTGTCTTCCAACTATCTTTCTGCTGAAAGATAGTGTTGGTGATGGTGAGCTGCTGCTCCACACAAAACTCTAGCAGAAGGCATCCATTATTGTTGTTTCCAACACCATGCTTGCCTAGTACTGCTTTCCAGGTTTCAGAGTTCTTTCCTACACTGGCATTGAAATTACTAACAATTATGATCTTATCATCTGCAGGAATCTTCTGGGTAAGGCCAGGTCGGTATAGAATTTATCTTTTTCAGCAGGGTCAGCTTGGAGAGTTGGGGCATATATACTGAAGAGAACAACATGTTACTTGTTGTGTAGTGGAAGGCATAAGGAGATAATACGATTGGAATGACCTGTCAGCAAGTTTTCAAGTTTAGAGACAATAAAGTTTTTAATCGTGAAGCCAACTCCTAGAAGATGCCTTTCAGTTCTGGATTTACCTGACCAAAAGAGTGTATAATCGGCACCATGTTCTCTAAGGCTGCCTTCCTCATGGAGGCGAACTTCAATGAGAGCAGCAATGTTGATGCTGAGTCATGACAGTTCATGGGCAATTAGGAGGAAGTACTGTTGGGCCATATACCCGCAATCCAGTAGAATGAATACTGTTTGCAAAAAACTTCTCATTACATGGAATTGCAAATCCCATGCAAAGAAAGTTCACTGAACTGTAAACAGCCTTACTAAAATCTAAAACAGAGGGACATGGAGGTTAAAATTAACATTAATCATTTAAATTATGTAGTTGACAGACATTAGAGTATATCTGGATACAGTAATGTGAAGCAGCTATTTGAATGTGGTGTCTTGACTTCCCAGGCAAACAAATGATAAAATACAACCTTGTGAATGCCTAAAAAGCTACACAACCTAGAGAGGTCTATGTTCGTTCAGCCATTCTAGGTGGGAAAATGTTCTCCTTGTTTGTTTTTTTTTCAGACACATTCCTTAGAATTGAGCTATACAACTTACAGCAGTTTTGGACTAAAAACATAAGACTAAAAGCTGGAAAGTGTCTCACATCCATCAGAGTCTGGATCTGCTGACATACAGCTAGACATGCAGTTCAGCCAAACTTATATTGACCCCATTTGAGTTAATGTGGTCTGACTGCCTGTCTGCCAAGTCTTGCAGTCATAAGCCTTCATTCCATGAGTTTCAGATGACACCAAGCTGAGTGGAGTGGTTGACAGGTCTGAGGAATGGGATGCCATCCAGAATGATGGGGCCATGCAGAGCCACTGAGAAGTGGGGACATGTGAACCTCAGGGCGTTCAGTGAGGCCAAGTGCAAAGTCCTGCACCTGGGTCAGAGCAACCCCCAGTATCAATATAGATTGGGGGAAAGAAGAGATTGAGAACAGTCCTGACAAAAGGGACCTGGAGGTGCTGGTGATGAAAAACTGCACATAATCCAGTTAGGTCACTCAGCCCAGAAAGCCAATCACACTCTGGGCTGCATCAAAAGCAGTGTGGTCAGCAGGTCAAGGTAGGTGAATTCTGCCCCTCTGCTCTGCTCTTGTGAGAGCCCACCTTGAATACCACATGCAGCTCTGGAGGGCACAGAAACACATGAACTTATTGGAGTGAGGTCAGAGCAGGGCCATGAAGATGATCAGAGGGATGGAACACCTCTCCTACAACAACAGAGTGAGAGTGTTCAGCCTGGGGAAGAGGAGGCTCTAGGGAGACTTACTGTGGACTTTTCAGTACTTTGATGGGAGCTTATACAAAAGATGGGGCCAAACAGTTTAGTAGGGTCTCTTGTGATAGGACAAGGAACGATTGTTTTAGAGTGAAAGAGGGTAGATTTAGACCAGAGAGAAGGAAGAGATTTTTTAAGATGAGGGTGGTGAAACACTGTAACAGGTTGGCCAGAGAGATGGCAAGATGCCCCATCCGTGGAGCACTTTCAAAGTCAGGTTGGAAGGGGCTTTGAACAAGCAGCTTGATCTAGCTGAAAATGTCCCTGCCCATGGCAGGGGACTAGGACCAGATGATGTTTAAAGGTCCCTTCCAGTCCAAACCAGTCTGAGATTCTATTATTCTGTGAAAATACTAACTGGATTCAGCTCCAGATAAAAATCATTTCTCTCTTAAGAGATGTATTCCAACCTGTGGGATATCACAACCATGGAGAACTGAAACATGAACTCAAAAAATTGTCATACACAGTAAGCTGAAATGCATATCTATATGTCTATATATACACACATATATGTGATTTTACAATGCTTCCTCTTCACCAACATGGTGCTTGAGGAATAGCCAAGGTCTGTTGTTAAAAACAGCCGTGTAAAACTGAGGTTACAAGGATGAGGCTGACGAGTAGAAAGAGAGGAATCTAAAAAGCCACAGCCTTCTGGTTCAGTGCAGGCAGATAGCCCAGCTCTTGATCTTTAATTGGCACTTATCTAAACTATGTGATTCTCTCTTGCTTTGATTGGACACTTCATCTGAATGATTACCTTCCTAACATTTAGCAGAAGACTAAGAACAGCCTTCCTTCCTCCTGGTATTTTATGGCTATAAATGTTAAGATAAAAAATTTTTCTCTAGGGAAAGAATTTGGTACTTTTTTCCCAGTGTATCCTGCTCCACCTACACCCCTGAGATTTCTCACCAAAAATTCCTGTATCAAAATTGTATATTAACAGGTGAACTGAGCCACAAGAGTTTTACAACTCAGGCATTACTACTGAAACCTGTTTCATACACACTATGATTAACTTCACAATTTTTATTAAATTATATCCTTAACATATAATAACAGTAGTATAAGAAGATTGTAATAACGTTTCTAAAAAACTAATTCTGATGTTTTAAAATACCAGCATGAATTATGTGTCTGAAAACTGATGCTTACTTCATCTATGCTAGTGCTGCATTAAATTCATTCCTTCTTCCTAACTATATCCCAGGGTTGCTTAACATTTAAATTTCAAAGTGCTGCAATACATTTTTTAATAAACTTTTGTCTGGTGGAGGACAGTGACTAAATGCTATTGTTCTTCTGCATTCTGCCCTTGTACACACTGAAAAGAAAAAAAAGGAAAAAGAAAAAATAATTAAGATTCCTTTCAATTATCCTGTTTCATGGGGAAATACAAGGAAAGGAAGAAGGTTGCATTGACTGTCCTGGCCATTACTGACGTCGAAGGATTAAACATGACTTGTTTGCTGTGCTTTATGATTCCAGTCACAAGAATATCTTCAAGCTGCAGGAACAGCACTCTTTTCATCAGTCTTTTAGGCTTTCAAGAAGTTCAAGCCAAAGCTCATTTCCTACAGTACCTGCTGTAGATCTCTTGCCCTTCTGACTGTCTTCTGATGAGCATCTAAGCAGTCCCACAGTCAAATCACCTTTACAAACATGGTCTCAACTATGCTACCATGCTACCATGCTACCATGCTACCATGCTTCTGGTGAAGTAACATCTTGTTACAGACTCACAGAATTACAGAATTATTAAGGTTGGAAAAGACCTCCAAGATCACTGAGTCCAACCTTTGAGCAATCTAGGTCTAGATTAGACCTTGTCTAATTAGAACTAACTGGTTTATTTTTTAAGTAATGTAAATACTTTTAATATGTATGTAAATATTCCTGAACTAAATGCATTTTTAAAATTTCAAATTACAATTTCAATATGCAACAGAAGTGGTCACCTTTAGATTTTTAATTCAGGCTTCCTCTGACATGATCCTTTTTTACTTTTTTACCTGCTTCCTCAGGAAAAAAAAGATGAATTTGCAAGGAAGGAGAAAGATTTTTGTTTTCTCCCTTCCTATTCCATTTAAAGGCATACAGTAGGTGGACCCCAATATGGAGCTTTGCAGTAATTCAGTGCCAGGGGTACCTCAGCTGTTATACTTGATACTCACATCTTCACCTGAGCAGCTGTTACATTCTGGTTTTATTTGGAATTTACCTTGCAGGAGAATGGCAGCCAGCTTGTGCTGCTCCCAGTTCCTTGACCTCAAAAGCAGGACACTCTGGCCCAGGATGCAGCAACTATGAGTATAATGATGAGATGCGCTCCGTGCATGACACTCTGGGAGGAATACAAGGAGTTTGGTTTCAGATACAAACTCTTCAATTTAAAGTGTCTTCTTTGGGGCTTGAATACAACAAAGAAAGGGTTATGTCATTTAGACAGGCTGGCAGTTTGTGCACTTTCCTGGGGAATGACTTCCAGAAGAAGATATAAGCAGCATGTGGTATGGATCCACTCTACAGTCTTACTGACAGATTTTCTTTACAGCAGCTACTGTTCCTGTGGGAAGATGGGTGGGAGTAAAAGTTAGAGGAAACTGAGAAGCTGTATTCACATCCTAAGAGAAGTTATAATGGTACAGAGATTATAGGGTAAAATGCAGCTGTTACTCCCTGGAGGGAACATGGTTAGCAGCTCCGTGATGATTCCGCATACAACAGTAAGCACCTGCTAAGAAGGATGAAACAAAGGGTAAAGCAGAGTAGAGACATCACATCCAGGGTCTGTAGAAATACTTGCAAGGAGGGTAACTAGATAGTACTTTGCGGCTGATAAACTGCATAGCACCTGTCAACCAAGGGAGATAGGAAAGGATGTCCTGCTGCTGAGCCAACAACTGGTGAAATCTCTCTCCTTGGATGAATTTGCTTCATTAAAGCCTAATTGTAATATTAACACACACTTCCATTCAAAGTTACCTGCCTCCAGGGTAGGACCATTCCTCACTGACCATGGACACTATATTTTATTGGCTCTATCTTTAAAAGCAAAGCAAGAAAATTTTACACCAATCAGTAACAAAGGTAGGCATGAAAAAAGTCGCTCAAGCTCCACCTAAACAAGAAGAAATAGTATAAAAGTAAATCAAGAATGGGGAAAAGTGAGGGGAGATTCCATAGTAACTTCTGGGATCAGTCAGTGGGCTGAACCTGTCTTCTCCCCTATAGGGACACTTATTGGGCAAGAACCATACTCTACATGCACTGAATACTTTTATTGGGATTAGAGCTTCTCTGTGTATTGCTTTGAATATGTTTTTGTAGACAGGTACTATCACTGGCAATCCTTGGACTTTAACCTGTCCCTACTTTATATTAATGAAGATTGTTATTCCATGAACTGTCACTGTGAATCCCTCAACAGCGCTAGTATTTGCCAGCAGTGAGTAACACACTGGAATAAAGTGGGAAGACGCGCTGAGGAGTCTCCTTTATGCTGTTGGCTTAGCCTCCTGAAAAGGGCAGTCAACTGCAGTCAACTACCTTATGATCTAACAGGACTGTTCAGGGAAGAGGTGTCCACAGCACACTGACAAACTGGTCGGGCACAAGGGTCTCGGCTTTCCTGGAGCACTGACAGACAAATCAAACAATAAGGGTTGAGGAAATCTCCCCCCTTCATGTGATAGTCATAAGCATTCATAAGCAGTGATGCCAAATAATCACAGAATAATAATCACTGTTGCTGACTTTAGAACTGTTGATTTACCAGGGTTACAAGACTAAAATGGTAAAACTCTACAAATATAATATACAATGATAAGAAAAGGAAAAAGCATGCAAATCTTTATTCTGGCTGTTAAGATTACCGGAGATTATATACTTGAATTACTTTGGTCTTTATTGTAATCTACTCTGTGTTACGTTATTTCACTTTATCGTTACTGCTACTAATTTTCTGCATAAAATAAATCCCAAAATCCACTAAGAAAGGGAAAGAAAAAATTCAATTGTTCCATAAACAGGAAGCTTTCCACTCAAGGAGAATGCTGACTGTAATCATCCTTACTTGTTGAAACACAGTGGTAAAAGTTGATTGAATTATGAATGAAATAACATTCTTTTTTTCCCCCTCTTCATTTATCAAAATCTGAAGGGAGTTCTTAGCAAAAAATATAATTGTTTCTCCTTCCAAGGCATACGTTACTATCCTTTTTCAAGTGAAATGCAAAGAAAATTAAAATGTTTTCAAACCAAAAAGGTAAGTCATGACTGGAACTTAGGCATTAAAGAGAAATAAAAAGCAGTCTATGTCTATGAAAGTTCTCTGCTTGTTGTCATGCAGGTGCATTTATGATTGCCTCATAACCCACTGCTAGTTTCCTCTCTTAGCAATTTATCAGCTTTGTCTTCAAGAGCACAATAAAATTTCCTGGACTGATCTGGCTGCTGCAAGTAAATACGAAACTCGTAAAAACATTTTATTTACAAAAGGCTTCAATTCCACTTGTAATTTATCTATTTCTTATTTGCATTTTTCACTCTTTTTTTTTCATAAATACTATCAAATTATATGTCCAGATATTTAAATCTCTTGTTTTTCATTAGGAGTGGTGCAGTTTTCTATGGACAACATCACAACACCAGTGCTTAGCAGTGGGTAGGTACTGTGGTATCACATTGGAACATGGAACCTGCTCAAGAAATTGTCCCGTTCACAGCCACTAACACCAAAGGTGGTATCCCTGCAAAGGCAGGGCTTGAGCCCCTGTGCATTTCAGGGTTGGTGGTGGAGAGGCACATCTAAAAGTGCTCATCTCTCTGTAGATGACACTGTTACCTCAGAAACTACTGTGCCTGGGCAGTAATTTGATTAGAAGAAAAACACTTTAGCCAAAACACCACTTTTGTACAAAACATATGACATTTTTAATAAGATCCTGTAAAATTCTACAACACTGGGAAATTATTTCAATTATGAACATTACTAATGCCTTCTACGTGGCTATTTTCACATTATTTCATTATGCCAGTATTAGCAATGTGACAGATACTATGGCTTTGTCATAAGTCACTGAACACAGCTGCCACTTAGTATTGCTTGAAATACTTTTTCTCTGAGTGGCTCATAAAGGAGATGATTAAATCTAGGTAAGAGTAGATGTTATCTGTCTTTCATTTTAGTAACTTCAATATTCTTTTTATACTGTTACAGTAAACTTTTACAAAAAATCACATTCTGTTGTGGCGTTGTGAAAACTTGCAATGTGCTCAAAAACATTTCACACATATTTACTTGAATTCCATAGGAGGCATTGTTTTGCCCATGTCTACTAAAAAAGACACT
This sequence comes from Empidonax traillii, assembly GCF_003031625.1. Lineage (NCBI taxonomy): Eukaryota > Metazoa > Chordata > Aves > Passeriformes > Tyrannidae > Empidonax > Empidonax traillii. The sequence continues at coordinate 52,281 of NW_020955413.1, forward strand.
TTTTAGTACTAGTAAGGGGGTTGATGAAGAGAGAGGGAGAATGCGCTTGTTACCTTCTGTCTCCCTTGCTGAAGCGAAGCTAGAAATCTGTGCAAATCTGATATTTTTAGAAATTTTATGGAACTGCAGATGAAAATCAGGCTTCAAGACAGATCTCAGAAAAATTTAACAGTAGACATTTGGAAATTTAGAGGCCTTTTACCTGCCATTTATGCACAACTGACTGACTTGCCCATAGGAAATGGAGGAAATAAATTCTAAGGGCTACTGAAAATGACATTTTCAGGCAACTAGCCCAAGGATTTTCAGAATACTGTCTGTAATTAAAGTACAGTGGGGGAGACTACCTCTTTGACGTGTATGGGTGTTTTGACTAAATGCACATGCACTAAACTATGTCAAAAGAAGGTAGCCTGTCAGCGGGTTCAAGAAATAATAAACTAAATTCATGCAGTCTGTGATTCTTCTGAAGACAGTAGTATTCTTCAAGGGACAGATTCAATCTAATGAGTTTCCTTAATTTTTTTTTTCTTAAGGCTGGGAGCGAGACCATGAATTCAAAGGCAGGTGGAAAAGCCCCTCTGCCTGGCTTGCACTAAGTTGGCAGTAGCTCTTAGCACTGGGTACAGTAAAGACAAAGTTTGCTGGAGATAGTTTTCAATGGGCAGTTTGGCCAGATCAGACCCTCTTTGGCTCAGTGCTGGCCTGGCCTGAGGTTTACAATAATCTGCTCAGTGGGAAAAAGCAGACATCTTCATTTCAGGAGCAGAAGTTTCTGAGACTGCTTTTCAGAGTCAAGTCTCTTCCATGAAAGCAAGCTTAGCTGATTCTCTATCCTGAATGCCTTTTTGACTGCTCCTTTCTTGCCTATAGACACGAAAACTGCCAAAAACTCCTCCAGGGCAAACCTCAAAGACTATCACCAGGAGCTCTCCCGCAGGGCCTTTACCTGCATTTTACCCATGATTTTCACCACATATGGGAAGATAGACAGAGACTCTGGAAAATTATAGAAACTGAAGGACCATAGATTTGAAGGCAACACCCAGCCAAGAACTTTGTCTGCATGAGACCTGACTTTTCTACAATATCTGCCTAAGATCGGTGTCTGGATGACAGACAACCAGCCAAACTTGAGTACAGGCAACACCTCTGAGTGTGGTCCTGGTGTTGTTTCTGATGGTTTGGGTGTCTTCAAATCCAAGTCACCCTCACTTCATCTGGAAGAATTCTTCCAAAGACCAATCAGAAATTGACATCTACTGGGATCCTGACTTTAGAGACATAGCCTTTATATGTAAAAATTTAACAGCTTCCCAAATATCTCAAAACTCACTTTGGTTCAAAAGGCTTATGTTCGGACTATAGTAGTTCAAGCAGAGGACTGCTCTATATATTTTCTTTTGGCACTGGATCATTAAAAATCATAACCAGTCACTATAATATCAAACTGAAAAAGGACATTTTCCCGCTAAGCTACTTGAACAAAAGACTCCTGTATAAGCCTACTCCATTCTACCAAACAGATTTCACTTTAAAGATTGGACTGCACATGGCATTCACTAGCGAGGATATGCCTAATATGATATAGCATATGATGTATGATACTGTTACATACAAAATCTGTTTGGCCTATGTGTGGCCACTAAACCAGCCTCAGTGGAAATGCCAAGAAGTAGGAACAAGGTACAAATTAAAATAGGCTCTATAACACCTCTAGCTTACATCATTCTCATTGTTCCTGTGTACATAAATTACAGTTCAGCAGAGTGGGTGCAAATAGCTCTGAAATACGAATACGGATTTGAAAGGATTATATTGACTCTGCTTAATTGCAAAAGATGCTACAAGTGCTGTTTAACACAAACAATAAAGCAAGATGTTACTACAACTTGATACTGACTTCTGCTTCTGTTGGCCAGCATTTGCAATACATGACACTTGTACCTTTTTCGTTTTTTCTGTCAGTTTGTTTGTTTGCAAGAAATGTTTTTTTTCCTTTTTAAGACCCTCACTATTTTCAACAGTTCTGTGAAGACTGCAGGAACCATCTGGATGGTCATGTGCCTTTTTCCGTTTTTCTTTTTTGTTTGTTTGGTGTTTGTTTTTTGGTAGGTTTTCGTTGTTTTTGGTTTTGTTTTTGTTTTTAATAGCTCTATCAAATTTTGTTCAGGTTTAGTAATTTTAAAAATATTTTATAATCCATCTGTTTCCCATCCTGCAACTTCATTCTTCTGGACAATGTTGATGGTCTGCCAAACTAACTTGGCACAGACATTTGCAAGGCTGGAATTTGTGGCCACATGTAAGTATTTTTAAGGGTTGAATCTCCAGTTCTGTGTGTGTGTGTTAGTTGAGAGAGGTAAGAAAACACAAACAAATCTTCTGTCACCACTGCCCACGTCAAGAAATGACCCAATTTAGTCATATAGTTTACGCTACATTCTTGTTGTGGAAAAGGTTATTCACCAAAAGGTCTTTGTTTCCAGTCCAACAGAAGGTATTTCATACTGTGGAATTGCCCCTGAAGTTACTCTGGTTATTCAGAGAGCAGGAGCTTAGCTGTGGGCAGCAAGATAAGGTGAGGCTCACAGCAGCCTATATCCAAACATGGAAACCTGGACGGATATCCAGAAATACAGTAGATATGGTATTTTCTGAAACCATGAGAAATGTGCTCATTTCTCAGTTTTGTAAAGCCCCATTGCAACTGTTCGCAGGCTATATGATAACCACATTGGGTTTTCTCCAGCCATGTCCAAGGGAGTCATTGTCATTTTTACTGCTAAAACTGCATCTCTGAGCAATTATGAAACAGAAATTCACTCACATCGTCATCTTGTTTCTTCTCTCTGAGGGATGAATTTCTTGGCTATGTGTTTTGAGTGAAAGATTCACAATGTTATCCTGAGAAATGTTTGAAACTGCAGATTCTAGAGAACAGGTTTTTAACTATGAGGAAACTGGGGGATATTTGTTTGTGGGGTTTTGTTGTTTTTACAAATATTCAGCATGTTTCTGTCAGAATGGGACGGACTGACACAGGAAAGAAAGGAAGTCTTAAACATTTTACATGGAATACTTCTGTTTAAATAGATGAAATTGTATGGTCACAAAATCTGTTTTGCAGTTTGGACCAATATAGCTTAAGCCTGCATGTCTTTCCCTTTTTCCTACCCCTTCATCCCCCCATCCTCAACCAGTGGGCCAGTGTAAGTATATTTCAACTCCCTACCAGCATTCTTGTTAGATGATTCAGTCCCAAATTCAGCCTTGACTGGATCCACAGAGAAAATTCAAAGTTATTAAACTTTCTTCTCATTTTACAGCAACCTAAAGAGGTATTTTTAAAGAAAGATGTTGTATTTGTATCTATGCCCATCTTTGATAGTTATAACTGTCCCAAGCTTTTAAAACCCTATTTCCTGTGGCTCTGTTTAAAACATAAAATCTTTTGCTTTCTCTTCAGGTTTTCCCTTATTCATTGCTTGAACTTCCATAGGAACTTTAAAAGTGAAATGAAGTTCTCTACACTGTGAGGAGGTTGCTCATTAGTGGAGCAAATACTATACTGCAACTAACCTCAAATACTAGTTTAATACAGAATTTATTTCTCCCTTAAAAACATTTGTTGTTTGGGGAGTTGTTTCGTTTTTGGTTGGTTCGGGTTTGGGTTTTTTTTTTTGGGGGGGGGGATTGGTTTTGGTTTTTTTTTAATCTTAATGTAAATCAAATTAAGAATTTGAAAACTACTCTACAGGAAAAAAAGGTCCATCTTTCAAAGCAGGCCATTTCCTTCACATTCCCTAATTTATCGCGGGGAAGGCGGGGAAAGAGAGAGACAACAGAGGGAGTGATAAACGTAAAACTGTTCAGAGAAACAGTCTCACGGAGGTCTGGGCCCTTATCTCCGTAGTGGCCGGTGCAGAGCCCCGAGACTGGGGATGCGGAGCGAGCCGCTAGCGGCACCGTGGCTGTGTCGCCGGCGTTGGCGCCTCTTGGGTCCGGAGTGGTCGAGAGCTGTTTTCCCTGCCGAGGAGAGGCGGAGAGGCTGGTGGCGGCTGCGAGCGCCGAAGCACCAGTGGCCCGTGGTGCTCCGGTGCGCCCCTGACAGGGAGAGTGGCAGCGGTGTGGGGCAGCTCCCACGCTTCCCCTTAGAGGGAGCAGGCGGACATAGGCGGCAGACATGGACGAGAAACGGCGCGTCTCGCCTCATGGTATCAGAAAGAGGGATCTGCGCTCCCAAGCTCCAGAGCTTCCCCGCACCAGCCGGTCTGGGGCCTTGCGGCCCGAGGGCTGCCCTCATACTCTCGCCATCCCCACCCTGTAGTGCGGGGGGGCGAAATTGATACGGGCAGCACAGAAGGGGCGACCCTTACCCTGCCCTGTGTTATGCGGCTCCGGGTGTTCCCTGCTTCGGGGTCTTGAGGCTGTCGGAGAAGTCGGGTGGCCCTATCCCGCCCCGAAGTCAGGCTCCAACCCCCAGGGCGCAGGGGGGACCCTGCGCAGGCTATGGTGCAGGACCAGAGGGCAGCCCCTTTCCCAGATGGGATCGTTGCCGAAGAGTTTACAGGAAGGTTTACAAAGAAAAAAAAATTGGAAAAAGGCAAAACGTGCAGAAACGCACTTGCCGGAGTCAGGGAGATGCGGGAAAGGAGGAATTGAGAAGAACAAATCCCGCTGCACAGCAGCAATCCCGCCGCACCGCCGGCGCGTCCGGACCCTCCCGTCCCCGCTGTCGTCCCTGCCCCGCGCTGCCCGGCACCTTTACCCGGGTGTTCCCAAAGTCACTGGATACCTGAGCGCTCAGAAGTTTCAGCTCCCTAATCGCTCCAGGCTTACTCCTCTGACACTCCGGAGGCACTTAAGGAATATATGGGACACCGTGGAGGAGATAAGATCAAGGATCACTTTAATTGCGAAAATAAGGTCAAACAGGATTTTCAGAAAATCAGCTACATATCTGAGATTGTTAAAAGCACTATTTTTGTTTAATGTTCAGAAATTACTGGACACTTACACTGACGTGACACATATTTCACATTCCTTTTTACTTACAAGTAACACAGATTACACAAAAATAAACAGGAAAAAATATATGTGTGTATATATATATATGTATATATATATATATATATATGTATTTGGTCAAGCATTTATTTTACGGATACGCGGCAGCCGGCAGTGCCATGCACCGCCTGGCGCCTTCCCCTCCCCGGGCCGTAAGCGACCTCAGGCCCCGGCCGCAAGCGGCAGGAGAGGCAGGGGAGTGGCATGGGGCAGGGCGGGCAAAGGGGCTGTGTGGCGGGCAACCGCAGTCCTGCCCCAACTCCGGGCCAGGCGGGAAAGGAAGGGCCAAGCATCTGGGCAGAGCGGGGACCCTCTGCAGGCGGAGGCTTGCGGAGCTGCCCTGCGGATGGCCGGGCTAGGCTTGGCTCTTCTTGCAGGGACACTGCCTGCTTCTGGCCGTGACTCTCAGCTTGCGGGAAGGGTCGTGCTTACCCCCGCCGGGACTGTCTCGGGGGAGAAGAGAGCCTGCTTTCCCCACCTGCGACTGCCGCTGGTAGATGCCCTCGGCCCCTCCCCTACTGCCACGGAGCACATGGCAATGTTTTGGTTGATCGGTTTGGATCATCGTGTTGATGTTTGTCTTTTTATTTTTTTTCTCTCCCCTCCCCCCCCTCCCCCCGAGGAAAATGTGCCTCATCTGGCTGCCTCCGAAGGAACCGCAGTGTCTCGGGAGAAACTTTAAAGCGGCTTAAGGAAGGGGGGGGCGGGGAGAAGAAAGAAGCGCTACTTCCCAGGCTACCTAAACTCGCTGTGCCGTTGCGTGCGCGGTGTACTCCGAGACAGTCGCACAGTTCTAAGCCTTTCCTTGCTGGGAAACAGTCGGTCGAAGGCATTTTAAAAAAATAATCCCCATAAATCTCCATATAATGAGGCGTGCGGTTGGGAGTTTAAGTCCCATCATTTCCCTGTGCTGTAACAAAGGGAAGCCCGATGGACTGGAGGGTCCTAGCATAGCAGTAGAGATGTCAGGCACAGGTAATGCAGACGGGGACATTGCTGTAAGTACCTTGCAAGATTACAAAATATGGTCGTTTTTCCCAAGAACACCCCTTTGAAGGTTTCACAGCCCGGGAAGCAAGGTGCTCAAAGCTCCTTCTTCCGCTTCCAGGCTCCATACTCACACTACTGCCAGACCGAGGTCGGACTCTTGAGTCCACCGCTGTCACCTCGTAAATCCAAGAGTAATCCCCGACAAGGCGGTTTCCTGCATAGGGTGGATTGTTTTTACCGATGCTACTTGGGCAGATACAGGGTTTACAGCTAACACAAGCAACGACCTGCAAACCCTAAGTCTACCCAAAATGATCGAGGGGAGGGAGGGAGGGAGGCGGGAGAGCCGGCGCCCGGCAGCGGAGGTCGTGCAAGACCGAGGCGGCCGCGGAGCCCTCCTGGGCCGAACGTCCCGCGCCGTTCCCAGCGGAGTCCCGTCCTGCCTCGCGTGGCTTGTCCGGCGGGCGAAGGAGCGAGGGCGTACGTCGCGCTGCGCGGAGAGAAAGATGGCGAGGTCCTCCGCCCCTCGGACGGCGCTGTAAAGGAGCTGGGAGGGGGCGCACTGCGGCGCAGGGCAGGCGGGTGTAGCGAGCAGCAGGACCTCGCTTGCCCCGTCCTGGAGCGGCGGGCTTCACTGACGGCAAAATTTGCACTTGATAATTTTCTTAAAAGCACTTTGGAAGTCTTTGTTGAAATAGGCATAGATAATGGGGTTGAGAAGGGAGTTAGAGTAGCCCAGCCAATTGATGACTGCCCCCAGCCACGCGGGCATGTAGCACTTACTGTCACAAAAGGGCAGGACCAGGGCCACGATGAAGAACGGCAGCCAGCAAAGAATGAAGGTGCCCATAATGATGCCCAGGGTCTTGACAGTCTTCCTTTCCCGAGACAGAGCCATTCTCCGTTTGGCTTCCGTGTTCTTCTCACTGCGTCTCTCGAAGAAGGGGGGTGGAGAGTCGCACGCCTCGGTGGGTAGCGGCAGGTGAGTCTTGGAGGAACTGTTGCAGCGCTGGACTTCGATGATCTCCAGAGCAGTCCCATCCTGGCCCTGCCGCACAGCGCCGTTAACACAAGCACCGGGCTTGGGCTCTACAGTTCGCCGCCAGCCCTTGTCGGGCTCCCCGTTGCCTTTCTTCTGCACGGTGGCCGGAGAGAGGGTGAGGCAGGTGTCGGCAATTTTCTTTTTCTCCGCTTTCTTCACTGTCTTGCGGATTCTAAAGCGGGCCGCCTTGAAGATGCGACCGTAGAGCACCAGCATGAGTAGAAGCGGAATATAGAAGGCGCCGAAAGTGGAGTAGATAGTATACCCGTGGTCCTTACTGATGGTGCAGGCGTCAGGGTTCGAGCGGTCCTCCGGCGTTCTCCAGCCCAGCATGGGCGGGATGGATATCAAGAAGCCGATAAGCCAGGTCAGGCTGATGAGCACCGCCGCCCGTCGGGGAGTCCGCTTGTTAACATAGTCGATGGGGTCCGTGATGGCCCAGTACCTGTCCAAGGCGATAGCGCACAGGTGCAGAATGGAAGAGGTGCAGCAAAGCACGTCCAGCGAGATGAAGATGTCGCAGGTGACCTGCCCCAGTGTCCACTTGTTCAGCACCTGGTAGAGGGCCGCCATGGGCAGCACCAGCACAGATACCATGAGGTCGGTGACGGCCAGCGAGCCGATTAAATAGTTGGCCACGGTTTGCAGGGAGCGCTCCAGGGCGATGGCCGCGATCACGCAGGCGTTGCCGCTCACGGCGCACAGGATTAGCGTGCCCAGGAGCAGGGAGGTGAGTACCTGGTAGCCCAGGGTCACCTCGGTGAGGCCAAGGCTGCCTGTCCCCTCGGGGGAACGTGCTGGGGAGGTAGTGCTGTTCGCCACATCCATGCCGGGCGGAGGGGGTCGCTTCAGGAGACAGGCATGGGAGGAGGCGCCGGTCACTTGTGCGCTTCCCTGGCAGGAGGCATCACCGCCCCGTGCGCTTTGGCCACGCCGGGCACCCCCCGCTCAACCACCCCTCCCTCCCCTATATAGCGCGGCGGGAGGCGACCGAGGCTCGGAGGACGGCGGCTGGCGGAGCCGCCCCGCGCCCGCCCATCCCCGCCGTCTCTGCCCAGCGCGCAGCCCCGGGCCGTGGGGGCGGCCCTCCCGCCGCCCCTCTCCGAGCTACTGCCCCTTGCTCTGCAGCTCTCCCGCGCCGTTCCTCCTCGCTCTGCCTCTCGGAGCTCCCCTAGCTTTCTCCCTTCCATCCATCCCCCCCTCCTTCCCCTCCCCTTCCGTCCGCACTCCCTCCCGCCCTTCCGCGGGGGTGTCTCGCTGGGTCGCCATCGTCGGGCGAGGGAAGGTGGCCGTCATTCCCTTCCGCCCTTCTCTCCTTTGGGGGGATACCGCAGAGAAGCCCTCCACGACTGCCTTTCAACCCCCGACCTCTCGAAATCTCGCCGCAGCTCCGCTCTGGCAGCGGTGCTCTGAGCTGCCCCTGGAGACCGGTGCCGGCGCAGAGGGGAAGGGAGGCGAGGGTACAGTATTCTGTGGGCAGGCGGTGCTGGCTGGGGCGGGAGGGCACCGCACCGCCCGAGCTGCCCGCGGACCGGGAGTGCCGAGGCAGGTGGCTCCGGAGGTGCCGATCGCCACCTTCAGGCGGGCGTCAGCCGCCTGAGTGCGCGGCGCCTGGCGCGGCTTGGCCGAGAACCGCGAACACGGAACCGGGCAGACTTTGTGAGGGTCGGCACCCTCGCTCCCCGCCCAGTCTCCTAAGGGCGCTGGGAGCATGGACAGCAGCATCTCGTCAGGGACTGCTGTACAGCCGCACAGGGCTCCCGCTCACCGCTGACGAGTGCCGTAGCGATGAAAGCCCAATTCATTATGATTCATACCATTGGCCCAACGTCCTGCCGTCGAGGGCTCCGCTCCAGTGCGCCTCCCCGCCCCCGCGGTTCCCCGCGTAAAGGCGGCATTGCCCCCAGACCCTCCCGAGACGGGATTATAGTGCAGCACGCTGTACTCTTACGACAATAGCAACAGAGGCAGCAACAATAAAAAAGTGGTTAAAAAAAAAAATTTTAAAAAGCGTTATGGTTCCTTCCGACAGGAGAGTGAAAGGCTGCGTCTGAAAATGAAATGAGAAAAATATCACTTGGAAGAATCTTGAATAAAAAAGAGAGCCAAATTGACACATCATAAGCAAATCAGTTATTATCCAGTAAACAGAACTAACAATCACAGTCCTGGGAAGAATCTATCATTAAAAAAAAAAAAAAAAAAAAAGAAAAAGAAAGTGGTGTTTTCTAGGTCTGTCTGTCAGTGAAAAGCACAATTTCTGTGACACATTTTCTACTACGTTGCGGGTCAGTATTTTGAACGATGGGAGTTCTCTCATTCCACTCTGTAGTTCTGCAAATTCAGAAAATGCAGAAAGCCGAATAAATAATTGCTTTAGAGGAAGATTTTCTGATTCTAACTTAATCAAACTCGAGTTGAGGATCACAGAGCCTGGCTTGCACACCGTCAGGTTTCCTTCATCTTCTCTCAGTCAACACTTAAAGTTGAATTCATAGCTTCAAAAACGTTTGGACAGATTTCGGCCACTTTCTCTTGACGACGGGTCCAGACTGCATTTCTCCAACCTTAGGTTTGCGTCTCCTCTGTGTGATCAAGACGTAGAGATGCGCAAGATAAGCAGATCAGAGCTTCACTCCTGCATGCTCGTTGTCTCAGCCGATCGGACTAACATTTACACACAACTGAATGAAGACTTAATGCAGTTGAGACACAGATGAAATGTAATCGGTATTTAAGTATGCAGTACGCCTTCACTACCAACACGTATTTTCTTTTTAATGTCTCCTCAAGTGCAGGGAACGGTTGGCTTCTAAGCAGCTGCCTCTTAGAAGAAGGTTTTCTTTCAGTGAAATATGAGTTTGTTTTTGTTGTTTACAGTCAGCCTGATAATAATGGCCAGTCTCTTCGCGAACGAAGCAGCTAAATGATGTGCTAATGTCTTTAGATAACCTAGGTGAAGCACCTGGGGAAATTCTTAAATAAAACCATACGCACATAAAATCCAACCGGACTTGAGAGTGAATGAATCCTTAACACTAAACAACCTTAAAAAACTTAAACTTAACAACCTTAAAAAGTCAAATTCAAATATTAATATTATTTAGTTACGATACAGCTGCAGCAAACCAGAGGCTCCTCACTAAGTACAAAAATAAAAAGCCTTAACAACAGTGGCAGAAGATGTTTTTCTGGGTAATTTCATTCCACACATTTCAAAAAAAGAAAAGGAGAGCTACATATTCTTGATGCTCTCAGATTATGTCTATCATCTACTTGTCAAAATAAAACTGAAATGCCACAATTCAATGGCAGCATTTTGTTCATGTGGTTGCAAAATTACACTTTGGTTTGAAAGGGGTTTGAGTCTTGGCTTTTTTTTTTTTTTTTTGCTATTCACCACAATAAGATACAGCATTTGTGATATTAAGGAATTTACATTACGGTATTGGTTTCAAAACTAATGGGTTAAAAGACTAGGGAGCTAAGGAGATTAATTATTTCAGTTTACTGAAACTGATAGAGTTTTCTGTGAGAGGAGTTCCAAAGAGGTGAAAGGAAATAAGTGCCAGGAGACAACCTACCCAACTACAGCCTCCTTGAATTTTCTCATGATGTATCTTGGAATTAAAGTGAACAGGAATTAGCAGTACTCCACACTGTTTGAAACCTTCTGAAAAACAGATATAAATTTAAAATACGTAGAAGCAAACAAGAATTTCATGGCTGAAGTGATAGTATCATTGAAACCCATTCTTTCACAAATACATGCATTTCACTATGAGATTCACTTCAGGATATCTGCTCTCACCTTTCATATAGGACAAAATGTTTCACAGTATTTGAAAAAAAAATAAGCTTTATCCTATATAAGACTGAAAGATATAAGAAGGTGACAGAAAAGTTTAAGGCCATTACTAAGAAGCTGCATAGCTCTCAACAAATTGTTCTGGATCAAAATGAGTCCAAATTTGGCAAAGAGTTTAGTCATGACTTTGTGGACAAAATGAACCAGCCAGGAAACTAAGTGATTTTCAGTAACAGTAGTAAAACTATTCCCCATGTCCTGTCTCTGGTTATGGCCAGATTGTGAAATCCTGGATGTCCAAACTCATACTAAAGAAGAGGGACAAAAATTTCTCAATTGAATCCTACAATTAGTCTATTCATAATAAATGCACTACAAATCCAGTGCAATAGCACAAAAAAGAAGACTTAATTTCCAACTTTTGGATCACCTTTGTGCCATTTCAATGCATTTTTTCCCTTTTGGGGCATGGAGGTGGGCTGGGTAGTTCTCTGTGCCGTCCTCTCGAGGCAGCCAGGAGCTGGCTGGCTGTGGCCCACTAGGAGCTGTGCAGCACTTAAACATTCCTGTAGTTCTGCAAGAGTCATCTGGGGTCTAACAGAGGCTACAGCATGAGCACTGTACTTAGTTTTAGGGTTAAGTTAGGTTCTATAAGGTACTGAGACGTCTCTCAAACTGCTCCTTAACACTACCAGTTCTGCAAACACAGAACAGTTGCACCCAAGGTCAGGCCTGGAAATATCTGTCAGCTCTATGACAGACATGCCAGAGTAGCAGTGCTTTAAAAGCATATCTTCAAAAGGTTTTGGGAATGGTACAGCCAGGTTCACATGCTGGTAAATCAGCTTTTAGTAGCTCTCTATCCCAGTCTGATTTCTGTTTCCTCTTCATTGCATACTTAGAACCATATCAGTATTCTGGGCCTGATAACCCAGAGGAATAACCTGGAAGAAACAGGAATAACCACTATCTCAGAATGCTGGAATGCCTGTCTATTATGTTTCCCATGATATTAACCACGTTTCCATTGCCTGATGTATCCCAGTTGACATTGTCTTACTGCAACTCTTACATTAGTCATTTTTATTAAGGACAGAAACTAATTATTTATAAAATAAATGTATATTTATTTGCTACTTTGATCTTTCTGTGCCAAGATTTTACAGTAGTAGGTAAAATTACATCAAAACTCAGCAGAACTTACAAAAGGAGATAATTCATTCTACCTCAGAGTCTTAGAAGTAGTAGAAGAGTAGGTGAACATTTCACTGAAAATGAGTGTTATGTATATTCAAGGAACATCACTGAAGTGAAACTGTTATAATGATGCTTGCTATCAAAATCCTGGGGCAGCTTTTATATGACTGTAGAAGTTTAATTTTTGAAGATGTTTGCTTTCATATTCTTTCTCTGTGAAGTAAAGAGACTTTCAAGCATACTTGTTCAAACATAAGTTTTCGTAAGTTCACAGAAACTTCTCAGAATTTTGGCATTCTGGGAAAAGTTGACTTTAGGCTATATTTTCTGTCTTACCCCTTCTGTAACACAGTACAGCTGTCATGAAGAAAGAGCTGGGAGATTGTCTTTTAACCATTTGTGCATTTTCTTGATACTAAAGCTGCTAAGCATGGATTTGACTCCAGAGAAACTCTGGGAAAATCTGCTTAGTCAGCCTTAAGCACAGTGTGGGGAGCAGAGCAATGTTCCAGCTCTGCTGGAGTTTTTATCAGCACATCTCTGTCAGAGACAAAGGAGAGCAATACACAGAACTGGTGCATTAGGAGCTGGTCTCTGTGAACAAAGATTTCATAGGTTAAAAATCACCTGTGTAGTGCAATGATGTCCCAAGAAACCAGAATATGCCTTCATGCTTTTTTAAAAATTATATTCTGATATTTGTAATTTAATTATTGACACTAGCTCACAAGAAAGTTTTTCTCAACCGAAGTTTGCAAAATAAATCATCAAGCCTTTTTGTGAAGAGTTTAAAGCCCACAATTACAGTAGCAAAACACATCCTTTAACTTTCGGTGATTCCAGCAATATCAGTGGGACTATTTGAATGCTTTTTATTTAACTCCTGATTTAGCAAAATACTTATAAAAATGTTGGAACCTGCAGGCATTTATATTCTTCAGTGTTACTGAATGAAATCACATAGCTGTACGTTTGCTTGAGGTTACAGATCAGTTCTCTTTAGTTATTTCTGTTCTGCCTTAGGAAAGCAGATAAATCTGTCAAATCTCTAAATCAGATCAACACACTGAATGGTGATATGGACACAAGAGGGAATTACTAGAGCATGTGGTCTTGAAACATAAGTAGGTGAGAGTGCCCTTTAAATATATATGTACAATGAACCAACATATGGTGGTACTCCAGACAGGTATCCTTAATTTTTTCTTTCAGCCACCTGTGATTAGAAATCAGTTAATAGGTAAAATACAAGAAGACCTAGAGTATATAATACATAATTCTCAGCAGTTCCAGGATGAAAACACTCAGTTTTGAGCTTGGCAAATAGCATTCTATAAGCTCGCTATAGAGGTTGTTGTCTCTTATTCGTCATTTCCTTTTAGGTTAGCAATTCTAAAATTAAACTAGATTTCAGCTACTGCCTGGTCTGCAGTGAAATACGACTTGCCAGAGGTGCTGACAATACTCTCATATGCACCTGAAAATACCAAAACTTTCACAAACTGCTTCTGTTTTAACGTAGGTAATCCAAGCAATAAAGTAGCTGTGAAATACACTGCAAAAAGTTTAAGTAACAAATCACCTCAATTTACATCATATTCTCTAGGGTCCACTTGTTCATTTGGGGCTTGGGGTAGATTTTTCTGTTGATGAAGTAACATATATTTGGAATTAGTGCATATGGAACCAGGAGAATATGGGTTAGTAAATATTTAAAGAGGAACATACCAATTGATTACAGGCTTCAGGAAGTCAGTTGTGCAAAGACAACAGAATGAGCAAGAGCAGTTTTTACATTGTAGAAGAAGTAAGTGTCCTAGCTGACTTGAGCTGCTAAAAGTAATGGTTTAGTTAGGAACCTGCTAAATGTCCCTCATGTACAATGAGTGGAAATACTGAAAAAAATTAATGAACAAATAAAAGCTAGTAAGATATTAATCTCTTTTGCAAATAAGTTTGTGGAGCATAACATAATGAAGTTGGAGAGAACTTTGTCACTAAATTATTGTTAGCTCAACTTTTAAGACCCTGATCAAGGGTTTATGTTATATGCATTTTAAAGGTAGGGCTAAAAGAAATACAATGAAAAATATTGGCTGGAATTAATATAGTCTACCATCAAAGAAACTCACAGTTTAAAAAAGCAATTCTTCCATTAAAAGGAAATGATAAAATTACTCTGTCTAGGTTGTAATGGTCATAGCTGCATATATGGTATATATGCAATTATTGGAGCTTGTGTGTTAAAAACAGACAGACCATCTCTTCTCCAGAAACTCCTTCTGCTCACATTTAGTAAGTTTCTCATTCCTGTAGGCATACAGGTCAAACATTGTAGAGTCTGACTATGTGTTAAGACCAAGGAACAGCAAGCTTGCATTTATGTGTACTCTCCAGGATCATCTTCCCTCAGGAAGCCAGACTGGTTTTGATGATGATAAGAAATGGGACAGAAATATGCCTGATCAATTTTTAGCTACACATATCCACCATTTATCATCTGAGTTATGGAGTTGCGTTTAATATGCGTAAAACGCATATTTTTATGGGCTGGGAATTTCATGGACATCAGGAAAAAAACTGGTCTGACACTGAGTACGTTTAAAAATGTTTGCCTAGTGGAAAGAAAATAGTAACAGAAGAAGTAGGCATTTTAATTTATTTAATTACTACTTCAGTTATTAATTTCTGTTAATAATTGAAACAGTTTGGGAAGCATCAGCCATTGACAGCACCCAGTTCTGTAACCACATACAGTATAGACTAAGGCAGGCACACTGTTCCACTCAATTAAATTGGAGTTCTCTTGGGGACTGAAACAAAATGAGTGAAAAGGCCTACAGCTATGCTGACAAACTCTCTCAGCGCCCAGAAGGTGGTAGTTGATACAGTACATCTTTTAGTAATGGTGCCAGCAGAGGCACAGGAATAGATTGGAAGTGCAAATGACCAGAGATGAAGGCATCCCAGGGAAAGTAGATTATAGCGCATGGGCACATTTTGGCTACCGTTCAGCATTTTGGAAGCTGTAAACTGCACGGATAGATAATTCAGGTGCATTGCTGCACTTTTAACTTGATATCTCATGTGTCACACACACATATGCACATGCACATACACATGTGTGATGCCAATCTGAACACCTGCACACTTTAGGAATCTTCTGTGATAAACTGCCCAGACGCTGTAAGAAAAAGGCTTGCCCTTCTGTCTAAACAGATACAAATTCCATATAGTTCTAGATTTTGTTAATCTACTTTGCTTCAACACCCAGATTTTCTTCTGTTTCACATTGGCACCAAACTACGCTGCAGCCTTAGGACAGGATTGCTGAAATAAGATATTGCTGAAATCAGCAATATCTATAAAATGAGAAAATGTGCAATGTTGTTATGCAGGACCCTCAGCTAGTGAAATGACAGGTTTGGCAGTACTGAAAAAAAATTTCATATTTCTAAAGTTAAGTTCTGAAGGTCATTTAGCCTGGTCTTTTACATGGCACAGGCTATTTTATTTCTGCCATTTAACCCAATACTTATCCAAATAATTTATTGTCCAGTTTTGATTTGAAGGCCTTTGGTCTTTAAAAAAAAAAGAAACTCTGATAGTTTATTATAATATTTCACACTTTTGTTGTTAAAGCCCACACTTAAGACGCAGTTTAAATTAGTCTCAGCTTCCAATTCTAATTTACATCAATTACACTTCTAATATCTTCTTTCTTTATAGATAGTGAAGAGAGTTTTTAGCTGTAAGATGTTCCACAGAAAGAAAATTAAAGGACTATGGTAGTAACTTTCAGAGTAATCATCTCTGCTAGTTTTGAAAAGTTTTTTAAATGTTTGTGATACAATTTTTTACTATACTTCCCTGTAAGGAATCATATTCACATCTGTTCATATGCACTCAGCTTCTTCCCCTCATTCATTTCTTGAACACTAAAGTACCCATTTTGAAAACAAAAACATTAAAAATCACCTTTCTTTTCAAGGAAAATCTAGACATAGTATATTTTCAACCTTAAGTAAGCCTTTTCCAGTTTGTGATTGTATAATCACTCATAAATTATATTCACACTGGCTAGGCATGATAAATACATATTTAATACACTTCTGAGTATTTAATTAAAAAATCTGCAATGTTCAGTTATTCATTTCTGCTGATTCCACTGCAAAGCACAGGCTTATGGGTCATCTGCAAAGTAGAGGCCATTTGAGGCAATTTGCGAACTGGTAGCTCAGGGCAAAGCCAAGGATTTGGCTGCAGTCAGAATCAGTAGTATGTTTCACTGCCCCTTTCCTTTTTTCTTTTAGTGGTAATTTTAGCTGTCATATATGGGCTTGCCCCTTCTTCCAGAATAAACCTTGTTTTATCCAGAGGAGCTTCTTAGTTTTATCGTGTGTTATGTGCTATGCACATTTCCTTAAGTGACAAAGGTAACTCAAGTGACTTCTGTCTGTGGCTGCTTATTCCTACCTCATGCCACAAGGCATCAGTTCACATTTGATTTTGCACAGTTTGGTGGAATTTGCAAATTTAATCCCTAAATCACTGAGATTGCCCAGTCTAAAAAGGAATAAACAAGTAACAGCATTTTGGGGGATGCTTACTTCCCCTGGCTCAGCGTGCAGCACAGCTCATGCATTTTGGCACTGCCGAAAGTGAGGTGATAAACTGCAATATAGAAATAAGAACATGCATCCTATCCTGGTTTTGGACATGATAGAGTTAGTGTACTTCCTATTAACTGGTGCAGTGCTGCGTGCAGTGAGGATAATTGTGATAACACACTGATGTTGCTTTTTTTTAGTTGTTGCTAATTTATGCTTACCCTAAACTAAGGACTTCTCAGTTTCCCATGCTCTTCCAGTGCACAAGACACTGGGAGGGAGCATGGCCAGGAGACCTGACATAAACAGGCTGAAGGGATATTCCGTACAATAGAATATCATGCCCAGTACATAAACTGGAGTAGGGGAGGGTTTAGGCCGGGAGGGTTTAGGTCAGTAGGGGCTGATCACATCTGTGGGCTGGGCTGGGCTAGGCATTGATCAGTGGATGGTGAGAGACTGTATTGTGCATCATTTGTTTCTCTTGGATTTTATTCCTCTCTCTCTCTCCCCGTTTCATTACAGTCATTACTATTATAGTTATTAGTGTTATTGTCATTAATGTTATTATAATAATAGTATTTGTCTTTGCTTCAGTTATGTCTTCTTACCTCAAGCCACGACTTTCACTTTTTTTCCCAATTTTCCTCCCCACTGGGGTGGGAGGCAGTCAGTATGGGAGTGAGCAAGTGGCTGGATGACACTTAGGTCTGGGGTTAAACCATGACACATCCACAGGTGAAGCAGGGGGGAGGGGTTTTTACCAGTTGGGATGTACTTGCAAAAATAACTGCATCTATGGCATCAATCTGTAGTTTCATGACACACTGATTCTGGCTTTAGGGCTCCCATTACTAAGTCAAAATCAGTACCATCACTTAACACAAAAGCACTGATACAGCACAAATTATTGGCAGCTTGGGATATTTTCACACCTTTTGATGGGCTTTGTACCATAGGCCAGTATCATCTAACCTTCTGTATTTGGCTTTTGGCATAAAACCACTCATGAATTTCATAGTATGCTTCAGTTAAAGCAGTATAAACACAGACAGAAACTGCATGCTTAATTTGAATCAATTTTCTATAAATGAGTGATTCAATAATGTGTTTTTTTTGGTATTGATAACTGAAACAATAGCTTCTCTGGAGTGATACAATTTAAAGCAACAGCCATTAAAGAGATGTCAATGGTGCTTTGTAACTCTGAAATCTGATTTGAATTTCCGTGAAAATCTGGGAAAAGTTCCCATTATACAGAGTTTAAGATTGCAGGGAGGTGGTCGAGTCACCTTTTCTCCTATATACATATACAGGTACTTCCAATTCTCCCTCCTTTTTCTTCTCAATAACAGATTTGGTCCAACAAACTGGAATCTTTCTTGGAGTTAGGGATTGCATAATCAGGGCAATGTTCTGCTCCACTCTTTCATCCTTTCTTACCATGAATTCAAATAGCAGATTCTTTCTATCTTGTGATAAAGAATTCTATAATCTTCTTCTGATAAGTATTGTTCACATTATTCACAAAAGAGGAGTCTCGCACAATGGTTGAAGGAAAGTTTCTGTCCACACATGTTTTCTGGTCTCAAATCATTCCCTTCCCAGCCCTCACAGGAAAGCTAGACCAGGATTATACTAATCTAATGTCTTACAATAAGGAAAGTACATAAGGTTCCGCCTATATCTGGTCCCTTCACCCCAGAAGACAAACAAATGGCAGGTGGTAAGACATACCTGTGTCTTCACTGATGCATTTCCAAAAAACTAATGCAGCTGCACTGGGGGAGCACAAAAGGAGTCAGCAAACTGCAGCATCAAGCACAGCTGGGGAAAGTTCACAGCACATTTGAGGAGTACTTTTCCATAGAGAATAGCCACAAGGGAAAAACAGGTATCAGGAGTATCTTGGTTTTCTGTGATAAAATTATTCTCCATATGGACAAACTGGTGTTGCCAGTTTAAACAACCTGATGATGTGCTTATGTATCCTCTCCCTAGCATTAACAATAGGGAGATTGTGCACAATATGTCATTAGCTGTTTTTTAAATTTGCTTTTCCACTGTAATTCTAAAATAATAGACTCTTTCCTTTCTGTTCATCTCTGTTATGTTTCATTAGTATCTCCCCACAGAGTAATTAGTTCTGTGATTTTTCCCCCACATATAGTATGTACACTGGGCCAGGAGCTGGACTCAGTTATCCTGATGGGTCTCTTCCAACTCAGTGTATTCTGTGATTCTATGATATATGATTATGGTTGATGACTCGTTCCTAAATGTTCACCACAGTTTATTTCATCTATCCAGTCTGGTTTGCTTCTCTTGGCTATGTTAGAACAGCTCCTAATTACATCAGTTGCTCAATTAATCATGAGAATCTTACTCAGCTATTCCTCAGAAAAGACACAGACTTCCTCTGTGGCATTGTGGGGCTTAGTGTGGTGAATTGCAGGGTAACACAATTCTGCAAAGACCACTAACTACTTATTAAGATACTTTTCTCTAGTTCGTATATAGTCATGTCATGAATTTAAAGAAAAAGCTAACCTTTAAATATATAATATATACAAATAAAGGGAGTATTATTTGCATTTATTTTTTGGATGCAATCACAAAAAGAATGTTCTTTTGAGTTACAACTCTTTATTATAGTAAGAACACTCTGAATTGAAGTCCTCTGACAAACATTGAAGGTGGATAGAGAGGGGAAACCCCAGGCACAGGGCTTTTCCTTTTACCCCTGGGTCCGGGGGAAAGCGTGCCCTCCCCCTCCCCCCTTCACCCTGCGGCACCTCATGGTCCCCACAGAAGAGATCAGGGGCGCCTGCAGCAGTCAGGGAGAAGCAGGCCGAGAGACTTTATTGTTCTGGGTAGTGACTTAAATAGGTCTTGGGGGAATTACAAAGTGACCAGTGGGAGTCCAGGAAGTCTTGCAAACAACCAATTTTAACAAAGGGTTAACCAATAGGTAAGCTCCCAGTTATCTCTTAGACATTCCAAAGATACAGGTAAGGGATTTTGGGAACAAGAAGGATTACACAAAGAGTTACACCATTTTGGAAGCATGCTCACTTTAAACAATCATTACAACTTCAGCATACTTTTCTATACCACAAGCATACTGCAACAGTCCTCCTCTCTTTCCTCTGAAATATTTAAAACCCTCTGTAGTTCAATGATATCTGCAGACTTTTCTCAATATGTTCTTTTTTCCACTATCCAAGCCAAAAACTAAGATTTTGAACAGAAGCATGCTCTAGATAGGCTTATGCAGTATACTCCTGGAATGATCTCCCAGACTGAGAGCCCATGGCTGAGAATTGGTTTGTGTTTCCCCATTAGATGACCATTTCATCTGCACCAACTTTTCAGCAAGTAAGAATGTGAAGCAGGACAGTCACATACTGAAGCCGATATCTCATATAACCTGTTTCTCCCTTATTTAGTAGGCTGATTCTACCAGAAGAGGAAATTACAATGGCTTCCATTATTTGATCTTGAGAAATCTACATTGCATACTTTAATTGGCATTGTTGTCCCACAGATGCTCAAAAAAGTGCATGTTCTAGCACTTTAACCAATGCTAACGTTAGGCTGACAGACTTCTAATTCGTCAAGTCCTTTCCCGCTCTCTTTCAATGTGCCGTACGTGCCTTATCTTTTCCAGATTTGAAGCACTATTCTCAATTGATTCCAAGGTTGCTCAGGATTTTTTCACCAATCAAAACTGAGTCTGCTCAGTCCACACAGCCTATAATCGTATGGCATAACCATATACTTTATTTTCCTTTGTGATATGGTCTGTTTACCATTGTAAAGAAAAGTTCATTAACCAAAGGGTAATAAATGGCTCTATGAGAGCTGTTTTATCCCTTCTGGCACTCATGACTATTTAACCACCAGCCCCCTTTATTGAATAAGTCTCTCTCTATAACAGGTCAGTTTGCCATTCTTATTTCAATAAAGTTTCTTTCCCTACTTACTTTCTTTTACATATTCCTTGAAGTGATCATGCTAAGACCCCACTGTCTGGTTCTTTGCATTCATTCAGATGTCCTTTCAGGAACATAAGAACAGCTGAATTCTGTCTTATATCAAAGTACTCCAAATTTCCAAGATAGTGTAGACTTTTTACACCTGCCCTTGTACTCCTACTTCTGCATGCATGGTTACGACTACCAAATGTGTGAATCTAAACAGTTTCTACTTGCTGTTTAGTAGCATTGTTATTCCCACCAGTTTTCTCTGATATAACGTTAGCAAACACTTCCTACTAGCAAACACTTCGAATTCCACTTAATTCCACTTAATTATCTACTGGTTCTTTCTAGATAAGGCTCCAGCGACAATTCAGAACAATACCAAATTCCTTCAGGGTTATGTGTTGGAAGAAAGGAAAAATAAGTAACAGAAAAATTTATGTTATCTTCTATCTCAAGAAATCACAGGTGATTCCAGCCAAAAGATAATAGATCTGCAGCCTGGGAGTTACTTATGTATTATGCTAGAAATTGAGGGAACACTCACATGATTGATAGGTAAGATGCTCTGGTATGGTGTTTCAATGAGGAAATATTTCTCATGTCCATCAGCTTGCCTTTGTGGGAAGTCTTACCTTGATACACTAAATGAAAACTGGGCTGATTCATGGGTGGTCAAGTGGGTTTGCTTCAGATACGGCAGTGCTATTGAGGATCCAGTCAGGAAAGTTAGGACAGTAATGTTTCTGGTTTGGCTCTGACAACACACATCTCACAATGCCTAAAGGGATTCAACTGCAGTAAGTTGCTCAGGACAGCTACACATTTCAGCTACATGGAACCATATATAAATATTTATGGAAATATATATAGTCTTCTGCAAGACTAGTTTGAACATTAGTAGCACCCAAGTCACCTCCAGGATAGGCCAACTGGTGAAAACTTAAAACACTGCTTATCTGTCTATACGGACTTCTGCATTCTGCTAGTGCTAAAAGCATGAACTTAAGTTGTGATGGTTCAGACCTGGCTCCCTGCCAAATGCCCAAACTCACAGTAACAACCCCTTCCCCCTCCCTTCTCCCCTAGGACAAAGGAAAAAAAAATTGAAGAACCCAAAATCAATCTAATTATATAAATATATATATATATTTATGTATATTACACTTGGGAGCCCCTGGTGGTCTAGTGGTTAAGGACGCGGCACTGTCACCACCGAGGCCCGGGTTCGATTCCCAGTCGGGGCCACTCCCCGGGCAGATGGAGCTCGTTAGCCCTGTAAGGCAATCCATCTACGTCCTGAGGACCTCGCTGCCACTGTCCAAGCTCACTTGGCCCCGGCAGATGAACCTCAGGATTAAAGGGTGGGCTCAGTTCCGCGCACACTGTGTCTCACCTAAAAAATCCAATGCGCAGGCTGGAAGGTGTAAAAACCTTCCCCGGTTCTTCTTTCGCGAAGACTGGCCATTATATTATTTATTATTACAGTTATATACAATTAAAATGCTATGTACACAGTTAAGGGAATCCAAACACCCACTGAAAGCAAAGGGAAAGGGGAAAAAGAAAAAAAAAAAAAGGGACACAGAAGAGATATACATAATCAAACCAAAGAACTGACATGGTTTTGCTATGAGGAAAGGACTGGAACAGCTCGGGGTTCGGTGACTAGCCTTTACGTGTTAATAGCAGGTAGTAGTCAGTGGCTTGCTCAAGCCCACACGTGCCACGCACCTCAGAATGAGAGGAGACAAGACAAACAGGTGAACAGCCAAGGCTGATCTGTTTATTTAACAAAATGGAGGGGTTTTATAGGGCCTGTAGGAGAAGGATCTGGAAAGTAGGAGGGTAATAGGAGGAGCATGCAAATCCTCTCACAGGGATTGGATAAGGGTAAATGCATAATCATAAGGGGGAGTGAACATACTCTGACACAACTGGGGTTAAACTAATTGGTTGGTACCTCATGGTACACCAGCCAGTAGAAAGCTGTTGCTGTGCCTGTCAGGCAAAGTCCACGAAGAAACTCTAAGGAACAGAAAATGGAGGGCTTAACCTACAAATAGGTTTTACACCTCAAGGTTTAATAAGATCAGTCTCAGGTGGTATCATGAACATTAGCAGGCTCTTCTCTGTTGTTATTAAGACGGTTCTTCCACTCCTCAAATGATGTCTCTCTCTCTTGTCCTTGCCCATTCTTCCATTCCTCAAATGATGTCTCTATCTCTTGTCCTTCTTGCCCATCTCCAACAAAGATCTAGCAAAATAAAGAACTTAATGAGTTTTTAACAAAACAAATCTCACCATGTCCTTCAGAAAAGCAAGATCACCAGACACGACCAGAACTCTCCAACCTCCCACATGGCAGACCAGGGGTTGCTGCAGGCCACAGTCTCTAGATAAGGGAGATCAACGCAAGGACCCACTGCTCCTGAACCTCGCCAGAAGAGAGTGAGGTCTCTAATCTCCAACTTATTTATACCCTGGTTTACGTAAAAATCATATGGAATACTGGGAATATGCCCACTTCCTTGGTTACGAGCTGGTTACCAGCAAGGGCTAGACCAAAACCAGCACACAAGTTTTTTTTAATGCCTTAGTGGTTTGTCTTTATGCTATGTCAATCATACATGCCCAGTGTAACAGGCCAGATTGTAAAGATTTGTGCTCAAATATTACAAAGGTAAACATGTAATCTTAATTATTTCATACATGTAAGTTTGTACTACACAAAACCTGTTCATCTTCTGCGGAATGTTTCATCCTTTATTACCTATAATATCCTCCACTTTGCATAATATTTAGCAAATGCTAAAATGCTGCTAAGATCAGATGACAATATTTTATGTTCCTTCTGCTTTCATGCATACAATATCATTCATGATAATGAGACTCTTTTAAGGACCTAATCTTCATATAAAATGTAACAGTAAAGAAGTTTCTGAGAGAACAATAAAGAGCTTTCTGTTTCACTTTCTTAAATGTCAGTGGAAAAATGGCACTCTGAGTTTGTAATTTCTGTCTGGCTAAAGGCTGTGAATTACTCTTGCTATACAACACTTAAAAGCTGTCAGCAATGTCTTTCAGAGACATCTAATGTTTTAGAAAACTCCCGGCAGTATTTACTGATTATAAAAATACTGACATGCATCAAATGAAGATGAGTGTGTTTTCTTTAACACAGATATATTCAACCACTGTGTCTCTGCAATGGAAATCATGTTCAGTGATGAAAGATTTTCTACCGGAATAATCTGTATCTGCATGAAATTACTAAAATAATTGGTCAAGACTGACATTTAAGGCAAATAAACATAAACCTACTAAATGCAACACCAAAGGTTTGTTAGTCTCATTCTTTCTCCATATTTTTCTGACTCAACAGGATACCAGAAGGAATAAGGCAGGTACAGATTCTCAAAACATTATACAGCCAGAGACATGGCAAGCACACAGCCAAGCATATAACACAAAAATAACCCACCCTTTCCATTAGAGATCCTCATGCTGGTTACAAATCAATTCCATTAATAGGGGAGGATAAACACTTTACTCTGCTCCTCTTTCCTTCTCAGCATGTAGATCTTTGTGCCATCCTTCCAAATAGGGTAGCTGTAATGTTTCTGTAGTCTGGATCCCAGAGACCATGATGATGCCACAAGTGGATTGTATGTCCTTCATGAGTGTTGCATCCAAATGTCTGGCAGGGCTCATTCATCTGCAAGTCTCCACTTGTGTTACTAGCATTTTCCTAGGGTCTATTCCCATGTGCCCTAGATAATCCAAATGACAGTACAATGAGCTGGCAGTAGCTTTGGTCTGTGGGAGGAATCCTTCCCCTAGTTATTAATGTTTGTCAGGTGTAAATTCAGGAATCTGCTATTTCCAGTATATCTTTATGAGAAAGTCTAAGTATGAGTCTTACAGGTCATACACACTCCTGTTGAACAGCTGCATTTCCCTTCCAGTACCCAAGAATGTGTCTAGGGATTTTTTGTGGGTAAAGTAACTCCTGGAGATGCCATCATGTGTCTTCTCCTTAGCAGCTGTTCTGAGGACACACATGAGATGGCCCTTTCAGAAAACAATTCTGTCACCACACGTGCTAATTTGATGTTTAATCAAACCAGTTCAAACTAAATTTTTTAATCCATGTAAATATGCCTGCCCTTTCTCCGCTGGACTGCTCTGTTCTTTCATTCTTCTGCTTGTGTCCTTGATGTTGACATTTACCACAGTCATATGGCCAATTTTATGCAATTGTAACACCAGAAAAATAACTGACTTTGAGATCCAAAACATACTTGTCAGTTTTTTCATTTGAAATGACCTACACAGGCATATTTGTCACATAATCTTCCAGGAATAAAACTTGCAGTATTATCTGTGAGAAGGAAGTTAATGCCTGCATGCTAATGCTTTTATCTGCTCTTCCCGTGAGAACTTCAGGGTCTGTTTTTCATTCAGTCAGGATAACTCTCAATGTTTGCCACTGAGCTATGTGGATTCTGTAACATGAGCAAATGCTAACAAGTATATTTTTATGCCACTGGTACATATTAGTGCAGGAGTCTGGCATGAAGATGGACAGAGATCACAGTGAAATATGTACTGGAAATATTTTCCCAGAGTCTGAAAGAGCAGACAGAAAACACAGTAAATGGCACTGAAACTTGCACTGAAACAGTTGAATATAGATAAAAATAGAAAAAAAATTAAATTACATTATTAAAATGAGCAGTAGCATTTTTTGTATGCAGTTCACAGCAGTGAAAAAATTAAGTATTTTTTGCTCAAAGTGGGACTTAGTTATATTCCTAGCAATGAAAGTATTGTGTATTTTCACACTTCTGTTGTATCCACACTGTCAAATTTTATTCCATTTAGATCACAGCTAAATAAACTTTTTCATCATTTCAGAATTCTCATATGCATTACCAGAAATGTGATTCTGCATATTTTCCTTTGTTTGATTGAAATTCATGACTGATACACATTGAAATTTTCATGACCTTTATTTTATTCAACCCAATTTCTCCCATGCAGTTCACTGGCATAGAGTCATAAAATCTGAGAGCAAGATTGGGTTTGAACACTGATCTATTGATTGGCCTCTGCTTTGCTATTCCAGCTGTGCAAACTTTCACCTGTTGTTTCTGTTTTGAGCATTTACCTCAGTTTTGTTACTTCAAAGTATCAGTCACCTTTAGACAACTACCTTTTGCAAAAATCTAAATCAACTTATTCCTCCAAAGGTATTGGTTTATTTTGTTGCTCAGTAAGCCCCTTAACAAATATGATGTAGCACAGATCTGTATGAAGACAAGTTTTTTTGTATCTTTAACATGACTCTTTACCCAGTTAAAAATATAGAATCCATGATATCTCAAATTAAGTATTTTCTGTTTTGGCTTAAAGGAAAAGAAAAAGAAAAAAGAAAAAGAAAAAGAAAAAGAAAAAGAAAAAGAAAAAGAAAAAGAAAAAGAAAAAGAAAAAGAAAAAGAAATCTGACCTTGGCATTAAGCCTGGCTAAAGTAGCAGTCTTCTAGACACAAAAAATTCTTACTTCATAATGAAAAACAGTTTTTCAATATTCAGACATTTGTTATTATTCAGGATGCCAGGACTTGCTTAGATTATATAGCAACTCCCTGGGAAGGTCCTGTGGAATGCAAAAGTGAAGAAAACAAAGAAGAAATTAGAAAATAAGATTGCATGAATTTGTCAAACAAGATAGATCTTTCTTATGCTCTAGAAAGTCATCCCTCCAAAATTATTTTATTCAAATAATTATATATTATTTAATGATTACTAAAAACCTCTATGTTGCAATCATTTTTCTATCAAGTTCTGTTGATATACGTTATTTCTGAAAAAGTGAACAGAATCTAGAATTAGGATAAGTTAGTTTGATAAAAAAATTTTAAAAAGAGAAATAGAAGTACTTTGAATGCACCTCAACAGTTGAATATTAACTAATGCTAGCAGAAAGGTCACTATCTTCCAGAACACTGGGAAATAAACTCTGTTATTGCAATATTTTAATTTTTTATATATACGTCAATTTTCACATACTAGAAAACAAAGTCTCAGTTTTAGACATGGAAAGAGACTGAGGGGTATTAAAAATATCCCTGCCTTAATAGCTGGATGAAGATGGTGAAACTCGGGGGCCAAGAATTCTTGAGAACAAAGCACATAATAGCTTGATGATGACAGCACTAATGCAATTTTCTTGGCCAAACTTTCGGAGATTTTATGCCTTGTCCCAGTTTAAATGAGACACAGGTGTTTTGGTGAGGATGAGCCACAAGAAAAGACTCAAACTCCTCCCTCCAAATAATTATAAATTCAAAATTAAGAGGCTCCGATTGAAGGAAAAAAATTTATGGAAAATTAAAAATAATAGCCCTTTATTGAAAGGTATGTGTGTATTGGCAGAAACAATGAAAACAAACAAGTAAAGCAACCAAACAATACTCCTATACCCACAGACAATCCCCTTCAAAACAAACCAATAAACAAGCAAAGGGAAAAAAAAAAGGTAAACAGTTCAGTTTGCGCCCTTTGGTGCAATTCTAACCACAGTCAACAGGGGGTGCCACTGGGTCACCGGAGATGCAGAGCTTGTACTGTCCTGTGTCAGTCACCAGGTGGCACTGTTGGATCACTGGAAAGGCAGAGCCTGCAGTTCTCCACACCGGCCAGCAGAGGGCACTGTGGGATCACTGGTAGCCACCATGGGGGGGGGGTGGGTTGGGGTGCAACACTCTCCAGATGTGTCGGAGAAACCAAAAGAACTGGGTTTCCCTTCCCACACACTGGGAGAGGGGAGAGGGAGAGGGGGAAGGGAAACAACAACAAAAAGGAAGTCCTCCCAATGAAGAAAACCAACCAAACTCACTCTGTTTGGCTGGTAGAACTGTTTGGCACAGTCCTCTCTCTCCCCCTGATGTGCACAAGGACCACTATGCTTCCACTCCAACCTTGTTCCAGCCACCGCCAGCACATGAACTCCTCCCCTCGTTTCCCAGGAGATGAGAGAAAAAAATTAAAGAGGAGCCCCTCATCTCCCCTGTTTCCTGGGGAGTTCTGAGCAGTTAACAAGAGAGTTAGTTCTTTCATGTCTCTAAGTGCTCACTTAATAGCTCTGCACACAGTGGGTAGGGGGAATGGAAAAATTCCTACTTAGTTTCTAGGAATCAGTAAAACTATGACATGCCTCTATTTTATTCTGCTTATATATTTAATTTTCATTTTTTTCATTCTGAAAAGTACCACTGACAATCTATTGTTTAAGACACTTAGCTGTTAGAAAAATATATAAAAAATAGAATGTCCAAAAAACTGTCCCAAACCAGACACCACTTGCCAGATCCTCTCCTCCCTCTTCCAGTATGAGAGACAAAAGGCAGAGATTACTGGTTAAGATAAGAACAGTTTACTGGAAACAACGAGATAATAATAATAATGGCCAGTCTCTTCGCGAATGAAGAACCGGGGAAGGTCTTTCCACCTTCCAGCCTGCGCATTGGATTTTTTAGGTGAGACACAGTGTGCGCGGAACTGAGTCCACCCTTTAATCCTGAGGTTCATCTGCCGGGGCCAAGCACGCTTGGACGGTGGCAGCGAGGTCCTCAGGACGTAGATGGATTGC
>NW_020955413.1:80901-157242 GCF_003031625.1 Empidonax traillii
TCTCTTCGCGAATGAAGAACCGGGGAAGGTCTTTCCACCTTCCAGCCTGCGCATTGGATTTTTTAGGTGAGACACAGTGTGCGCGGAACTGAGTCCACCCTTTAATCCTGAGGTTCATCTGCCGGGGCCAAGCACGCTTGGACGGTGGCAGCGAGGTCCTCAGGACGTAGATGGATTGCCTTACAGGGCTAACGAGCTCCATCTGCCCGGGGAGGGGCCCCGACTGGGAATCGAACCCGGGTCTCTGCAGTGACAGTGCAGTGTATTTTCCCCTGGACAATACTAACAAAAGTATACAAAAAGAGGGTGATTTACATGCAAAAAAATAGTCATTAACCTACCCAAAGAGACAAGACCCCAAGACAATGAGCAGTGGCAGGTGGACCTTCCTGGAGGACTGCATCCTGTGGGGGGGATCCACACGGGAGCATACATAAAGAACTGCAGCCTCTTGGAAACGACTCATGCTGGACATGTTTGTGGAAGATTGTCTCCTGTGGATGGGACCCCATGATGGAGTAGGGGAAGAGTGTGGGGAGGAAGGAGCAACAGTGGCAATATGTGATGAACTGACCGAAGGCCCCCTTTCCAGTCCCCCTGAGCTGTTCCAGAGGACACAGAGAAAACAGCAGTAAAGCTGAACCCGGGAAAAAGGGAAGGGTGGGGGTGAAGGTGGTTTTAAATTTGGGTTTATTTCATATTAAGGTACTCTAATTTTATTGGTAATAAATTAAATTAATTTCCTAATGTCAAGTATGTTTTGCCCATGACTGTAATCACTGAGTGATGTCTTCCTGTCCTTTTCTCAGTCCACAAGACTTTCATTATCTTCCTTGTCCAGCTCAAAAGGGGAGTGATAGAGCTGCTTTGGTGGACACCTGGTGTCCAGCCAAAGTGAATCCCCCAACAATCCTAGTTGTTACCCCTTATAATTATGGGGAAAAAAACAACTTCCATAATGCAAGCATTAGAAAGCCTTTTTCATAATGTCACCCTCAAGAGGACCTGGGAGTTCAGTCAGAAAAAACAGACAGAATCTTTCCAGGAGCTTTTGCACCGACTGTGGCAGTGAATCCTTTGAGAATCATTGCATGGTATTTTTATTGGACAACTAGATCAAACATTGAATCATCTGTGTCATATTCCATAATTTTGTAAAAAAAAAAAAAAATAATAGAAACACAGACCCAATGCTCAGATCTTGTTAGTATAGTGAAGGGGAAAGGACTACCTGTGATACAGTTCTGATTATCTGCATCTGATATGGTCATACTGCATCAAATATAATTACACTAGTTGTGCATGCCTAAAATAGGTTTTACACTCAGATAGAAAAGGGCAACCTTGAAACCACTACAGGGAATTACATTTGAATTAAATTGTGCCTGATTAAAACACAGATTTAGCAAAAAGACAAGAAGGGTGCAAATTCTCTATTCTACATTCACCCAATTTGACCAGTACAGTAAAGTAGGATCTTGAGCGTAGTGTAGTGGCTGACTCAATAGAATACAAATTCCACCTGCAGCATTAACGTCATTTTTTGTATTTTAGATTTTCCTCACTACAGAGAAAGGTAATGATTACCTTTCCAATACTGATAGATTTTTATACCTTTTTCCCCCCTTCAAATAATTAAAAGTTGCCATGGAAAAATCATTAATCATTATTGTCAAACTCTCAAATTCATTATGAAATGCAAAGAAACCCTTCTTTTGCCTGTTGTGCTAGAGGTTAAGCAGAACTTCAGATATCATGATGTAGAAGTTTTAAATTGATTTTTTTTCTAAAGCTAGGTATAAGGCATGCTTCAAATGACTGGAAGCTTTTTTTTTTCCCTCCCAAGTAAATCTAAAACCCAGAAACATAAATATTGTTTGTTACAGCTACACTTAAAATTTATTTCTGTCTATGACAAATGAAGTCTTTAAAAGTTATTATACTTAATCATGGACTTAAACATTTTCAATATCTTACTGCTTGTAACAACCTGATTTTCTTCCCTGATTGTCTTATGAGTTCAGCAACTGCAGTGCAGTTGTTATGATTCTGTGAATTTTTTGCTATTTTGCTGACTGAGTACAATGCAGATGAATTTACTTTAAACATTATAATTTTATATCTACTGAACAATCTTGAAAGTACTATAAGATCATATGTAAGTAGGATCACTTCAGAAAAATCTGGAGTATGGGTCCCCATCATTGCTGGCTAAGACCACTCCTGGTTACATTTAGAATGTGGTTTCATATTACTTTAACCCAACGTAAATGCACTTTGTTACTGAAGGGGCATCCACATAACCCACATCAACACACTTAGAGTGCACATGAATATGTGCTTGTTATTGATGGATTAGAATAGGAAACTGATGCTCTCGAAAATTAATCTTTTAAGGTATTTGTTTCTTTTACTGTTTCCAGTTGGATCCCTTTCCAGGCCAAACTCACTCACCTCAACATCAAGATCTGTAGCAGAAAGGGATTAGGAACATGTGGCTGCAAGCAACCATGAAACAACCACCTCAGAGCACAACAGGTTATGCTTCTCTATAAGGGTTCTAGCTAACACTTCTTAAATCTGTCAATTTTTTAAAGGCAAATTTTAGTCTAATATATTATATGGTGTCAAAAGGAACTCTGGCCAAATAAAATTATTGAGATACAACTTTATCTTGACTACATAATACATTCAAAACACAATATAACTATGCTGGATATTTAAAATATTATTTTAAGTATACTAATCAATGTGTATTTTAAAAAGCACAATACAAAACAGAACAAAGCATTGCAGTTTTATTTGGAGGTAGAGAGAGAAAAGAACAAATATAAAACCTATAGAAAACCAATATAAAAATATCTGGTCCTATTCTATCAAAGATGATTACAATGATAAAATAGTTTGCAACTATTGCATATTTTAGATGAATTGCACGTAACAAGTAGACTGTAAGTGTCAAGAGGGGCTGAGATTTATATGGCTTAAGAGTGCTGCCTATTATATGAGTGCAGGGAAATCTTAATTCTATCTATGAATTTTAAACATAAACATGTAATCTTTAGGAACCAAACTGCAAAATAACAAGGATGACATTTTTCACTGGAAAATATTTTACTCTATGTACTTCTGTAAATAACCCGGATAAGACTGAATTTCTAAAGCTTAAGTACAAAGTACATGTACTGGCCTCCTGTTTTCTGGGTCTCTGAAGATGAGCATTTCAACATTTTCCCATGCTGATCCCCAAACTATAAAAAGGTCCTTAAATTAGTTGAACACTTGTTTATGTCTGTGTTGCACAGGTAATTTATTGAGTAAAAAATCAGCAATATTGATGGAACATTTGAAAAGTATGAACTCTGGTCCTCGCATATAATCTCTTTAGAGGAATAACAAAAAGAACACTTCATTACCAACACACTGAGACTGCAAGCAAAACCATGAAAAAGAGTTTCTTTTTTACCTGTGACTTCTTTCTTAACACTTTACAACTTAACACTTAACAACTCTTTAAAAGAGTTGTTAGATAAAACAGAGTTCCAAGTCAAGGTTGTAATACAAAAGTCAGTGTATTGTATATTAAGCAATTGTTGATAAAGAAGAGAACTGCTCACCAAGCACACCTTGCTCAGCCATTGTGCTACGTAAGAAAAGCAGCCTTTCATCTTGCATGCAGTAAGCTCCAACAGAAACTTGGAGACATCCAGAACAAGTGGTGTATCAATCTAGCAGAAAATATTCAATTATGCGCAGACTCGGGTGACTACAGAGGATTCTATAAGGCCTTGAAAGCAGTGTATGGACCTACACACCAGGTTCAAAGCCCTTTACTCAGCGCCGATGGTCAAATGCTTCTCACAGATAAAATTTCCATTCTGATGGTCTGAACATTTTCAGACTCTTTTCAGTACCAACCATGTAGTTCAAGGCTCAGCAGTTCAGTATAGTACACAACAAGTGGTGAAAAATGGATTGGATATTGCCCCTAATATGGGAGAAACTTTTAAGGCCATACAGCAGGTGAAAACTGGCAAAGCAGCCAGGGTTGATGGAATTCCACCTGAAGTCTGGAAGCATGGAGGCCAAGCACTGCATGCTGAATTTCACGAGTTTGTGATGCGTTGCTGGTTACCATCAGATCTTCGTGATGCAGTCATCATCACTCTGTATAAGAAGGAAGGAGATAAATCAGACTGTTCAAATTACCGAGGTATTACTCTGCTCTCCATTGCTGGTAAAATCTTTGCAAAGAATACTTTTGAACAGATTAATACCCGCTATCGCAGAAGAACTTCTACCTGAAAACCAGTGTGGTTTCAGAGCTAGTAGGAGTACCACAAATGTGGTATTTATTCTCAGACAACTGCAAGAGAAGTGTATGGAACAGAACAAAGGACTCTACGCAACTTTTGTTGCTTTCACCAAAGCTTTTGATACTGTGAGCAGAAAAGTTTGTGGCAGATTTTGGAACATTTAGGACGTCCCCCCAACTTCCTCAAAATGATCATTTTGCTTCATGAGGATCAGCATGGCCAAGTCAGATATGGCAATGCACCTTTCCAACCAGTGGTGTGAAACAAGGTTGAGTTCTTGCACCAACTTTATTCACATCTTCAGCATGATGCTCCAAAGGGCCACGGCAGACCTTGATGACGAAAACAATCTGATATCATACCAATGGAAACCTATTCAACCTAAGGCGACTGAAGGCCCACACTAAGACTTTACATCATCTTGCCCATGAGCTGCTTTATGCTGATGATGCCACCCTCATCACTCACACAGAAGTAGCTCTGCAGCATTTAACATCCTGCTTTGCAGAGGCTGCTGAGCTTTTTGGACTGGAAGTCAGCTTCAAGAAGACAGAAATTTTCTATCAGCCTGCACCTCAGGAAGTCTCCCATCATCCCCATATCACCATTGGCGAATCAGAGCTCAAGCCAGTCCAGCAGTTTAATTATTTGGGAAGCGTCATGTCCTTGGACGGTAAAATTGACAAAGAGATAGACAACAAGTTAGCAAAGGCATATAGAGCTTTCGGAAAACTCTACAAAAGAGTTTGGTGCAATAAACACCTGAAGAGAAGTACAAAGATCAGTGTTTACAGAGCCATTGTACTGTCTACTCTTCTTTATGGATCTGAATCATGGGTCATTTACCTCCACCACTTGTGACTCCTAGAACGCTTCCATCAGCACTGCCTCCATACAATCTTAAACATCCACTGGACTGACGATGTGACCAACCCATCTGTCCTTGAACAGGCAGCAGTCATGAGCATTGAGGTCATGCTGCTGAGAACACAGCTGCGCTGGGCAGGGCACGTCTCCAGGATGCAGGACTACCACCTCCCTAAGATCGTGCTCTGTGGGGAACTTGCCACTGGCTGCCGCAAGAGAGGAGCCCCGAAGAGGAGGTACAAGGACTCCTTGAAACAATCCCTCAGCCTTGGCCATATTGATCACTACCGTTGGTCTACTCTGGCCTCCAATCAGGAGACATGGAGACACGCTATTTATAACGTTGCTGCTGCTTTTGAGAACACACGTAAAATCATTCTTGAGGAGAAAAGACAACGCAGATGGCCTTTATAGCCATCGTAGCAAGTGTGGGTAGAGTCCTTCTCAAATCTTCATTTGCAAAGCCTAGCCATAATGATATTGCTATTCCAAAGAATGTCCTCATAAGAATGCTTTGCCTGAATGTCTACTGCTCAGCTTGTTTTGTGGCCATAATGTAATGCCTTGATTTAACTGCTTGAAAGGTCCACTTTGAAAACCAGATATAAAAAAATCAAAATTATCAAAGTTTGTTTACAAAGTCACAGCTCAAATCCAAGAGAGTCATCAAAATACTACAGTTGTGAAGGTTGTTGCAGATCTGGGTAAGAGTGGACTAAACCACTATTAATATTCTGCAAAGCTAGTGTTTTCTTATTTAAAAAGCAAGGAAGGATGTTTGCTTTTGTATTTGTTAGACTTCACAGACTATAAATAAAGTCTGACTCCCATGGATGTCATAACAAAATGGCATAATGACCAAACCAGTCTGTCAAGAGTTCAGTAAAAATCAGCAGTAAGACAAACTTGCTAGTTGCCTAATTATAATTCATAATCTACATAGGCATATAAAGAAAATAGCCTTTGAGAGTACACACAAACTACATACTGCAGTCCCTTTCCTCATCCACTGTCTTTTCTTTAGGTTCAGATTGAAGGTTTCTAATCTAGTGATTCTCACATTTCTCACTAATGCTTTGAACCACTGATGATTAGTCAGCTTCCTGTGCATCTCTCCAGATCTATACAGTATGCTTTGCAAGAGGAGAAAGATCAATAAAGCTGCCCTTATGCTCCAAATCTGTGATTCCAACTGCTTTTTCTTACAGCTTCTAGTCAGGCTACACTAGCCTGGGAAGGAGAGATTGGAGAGAGAGCAGCTGCAGAACAGAAGTGTCTGTGTACTTTTCCTGAGGTGTTCAGTATTGTTTGTGGAATATATGACTTGCAGTGGAATATATGACTTGCAGTCAGAAGAACTACAGCATTTTTTGCCTCCCCTTGTGTCAAATCCAGAAGTAATTAATTGTATTTCACAACTGGTTTTAATATCTCATCCCTATGCAATTTCAGCAAAAATTTAGTTATAAGGTGCATGAAGAAAATACATTCAACTTTAAAAATAGTAAACAGATTAAAAGCCAATACAGAAATTGTCAATAAACAGAAACCATACTAATATGCAACTTTTGACTATACCTTATATTAATTACCTTAAGAGAGAAGGAAGGAAAAACTTGAAATTAATATCTTCAAACACGTAGTCATTAAAATTACTGAAGTCTTCAAAACTGTTTTCCAGATGAGTAAGAAACAATTCTCAGAAATACTTCCAGATCTTCCAAGTTTTTGGCAATAAAATTCCAACTACTTTTTGTTCTGTACCTTCATTATTTGGCTCTTTGACTTTTTTTTAGCTAGAATCTGCAGCACAACAGATGTAGTATGTGACAAGCAGAATTCTGCGTTATCAGGAGGAAGAATGAGACTGCTCCAGAATATAAGAAGACATCAAGATAATGGATAAAGAATGTTCTAAGAATTAGCAACTGCAATACAAAACTTATGTCTTAAAAAAAGAATTCCATTACCATCACTGGCGATGACATGAAATGTTTGACTACTTATCCCAGACTTCTGCAGAGTCTATTTAACTTTGACAAGTATGATTAACATTTAAATGTCTTGCCTTCTATGTGTTTAAGACTTTCTTTAATATCTTTATATTTAAGCAAGTAGGAAATTGCCCTTGAGAATACGAGTTAATTATTTTCATTCAGCTACATCACTGTATTAATTGTAATGTATGTAATTGTTTTAAAGTAAAGCTAATTTATCTCCCCAGAGTACCTGAAGTCAAGATTTGCACTTTGAGCATCTGTACTAGTTGGCCTAAATTGGATGGGTACACACAGAACAAACAGGAACCTGTTTTAGAGTGATATTCAGAAAACCAATTTGTAAGCTGCCTGTTTTATGTCTTTGGAATTTCTCTCTTATAACACCCAACAAAGATTCCTGCAGTAATGTATATTGTCAGTGATTTTTAGTGTGCATTTGCACTTTTAGCTTGTTTTTTATTGCCTAATTCAAGTGAGAAGATGCACTCATAGATGCAATTTAAGAAGCAGGATCACTGCTTTCACTCAAGTAAATCCTGTGACTGAGACCTGGCAAATGGTTTTGGGGCCTTAGAATGCGAAGGGTTTTTAAAATGAGCATCATTACTTCTGATTGAGTTTTGAGGGAAGGAAAAGATTTGTGTATCGGCTGGTCTTAGGGTACTCAGTCACATGTCAAGGAGACAAGGTCATTCAGGATGGCTGCTCTGAAGGGGGGAATAAGTGAGCCTTACCAAGTGCGATTCTTACTAACCTTCATTATGCCAGTGAACAAAATTACATAATCTCTCATGATTCACTTGATAAACTGTAAGTTTAGTTAAATGTGTCTATGTACCAGTTGCTGTTGCCAGCCAGGAGAGAATAGCTTGCTTCCACATTCATAAATTATCTTAGCCTATAAGGTATCTTGGGCACATACAAACTGACTAGTTGAAATGGTTCATCATATATCAAAAATTGAGTATCGAAATTGTTTGGAACAGTGCAATCTCACTTGGGACAAAAATGTACTAGGAATCTATGATGGTTTTGGCTTGGGTAGAGTTAATTTCCTTCACAGTGCCTAGTATGGGGCTGTGTTTTGGATTTGTGCTGAAGACAGGGTAGATAAGAAAAAGATGTTTTTGTTATTGCTGAGCAGTGATTACACAGCTCAAAATGACTGCACAAAGCAATTACACAATTTTCTGCTTTTCACACTGCCATGCTGGCAAGGAAGTTGTGGGTGTATGGTAGACTGTGAGGAGACACAACTGGGACAGGTGACCCAAACTGATCAAAGGGATATTCCAGACCATATGACATCATGCTCAGTACATAAAGTAGGGAAAAGAAAGAGGAAGGGGGGGGGATGTTTGGAGTGATGGTGTTTGTCTTCACAAGTAATTGTTATGTGTGAGAGGGCCCTGGTCTCCTGGAGATGGTTGAACACCTACCTGCCCATTGGAAACAGTGAATTCATTCCTTGGGTTTGTTTTGCTTGTGTGTGGGGCTTCTGCTTTTCCTATTAAACTTTCCTTATCTCAACCCACCAGTTTTGTAGCTTTTACCCTTTCGTGTCTCTACCCAGTCGTGTTGGGGGGGAGTGAGCAGCCTCCTTGGTTACTGGCTGGGGTTAAACAATATCAGAACCACAGTAAAAAGTTCACAGAATGTACAATTCTGTACAATGTACAGAATTAAATCTCTCATGAGTGCTCCCTGGCACAGTTCAGTTTACTAGAAGGTTTTGAAAAGACAGTTCATGATACCAGTGAAGTTCTTTTATCCTTTTGAACTGCTTAAGGTAGTTTATCCTGTTAAGCATTGGCATATTCTGGACAGTGATGCAAATGTCTCTCTATATGAAGAGTAATGGCTACACCTACTTCTGGGAATACCAACTGGGGGAGGAACATGAGGAATGCATGAGCAATTTATATTGTGTTCTGTAGTTTCATAAACTTTTTTAAGCTTTTATATAGTTTTATAGGTATTATAAGTTGTAAGTGCCAAGATGGCAGCGAGTCTTTTAGCTAGAACAAAAGAAAATCAGTGCCAAGAAGAAGGTGGAGTTTGATAAGGTAAATAATTGTCTTGTTACCTGTTAATAACCAATTATAAATGTATTTGTAATGTATGTTTACATCTGGAGAGTAACTTGTAACCAATTATGTGCTTCTTGTTTTGAGACCCTGTATAGAGAAACTATAGAAAGTCTGAGCTCTCCTAATAAACTGGATGTATTGTGAGATCTTATAGGTCGTATACATGTGTCCCTGAGTCCCTCCGCCAACAACCAATCATTAAGACAAGGGGTGTGTTAGGTAGTTATCAACTGAAAAAAAAAGATAGAACTGCTTGTTGTTTTTCTCTGCAAGTGATATATATAACTGCATCCTTGCATGAGCAGTTCGCTGCATTTCTGTGCAAGAATATTAGTAGATACATAGTAAACAGTAGGAAGAGGTTTTTTTCTAACATTCCTATTCACACTTGAGAGTTGAAGAGAGCCAGACAGTCTGATACAGCAGCACTTCTCTGGAGTTTCCACAAAATTAGCAGAAGGAAGAAAGGAACAAAGCCTAGTCTCATCCTGAATTCTTAAAGGTATTCTGACCAAAAGAAAATGACTGATATTAGAGAAGTTTACTTTTGACTGACTTAAGCATGTCTTTATGATCCATGCCCTTGCTGCTTATCTGAAAGGTAAAAGGATTTGAGGTATTACTGCTAAAGCTGCATTTAAAAGGAAAAAGTATCTTAAAGATGAAAAGGATGTACTTAGACTGATATTTTTTTATTCCCATCTACCTTCTAGACCATCATGTAGTTTCATATAAGCCTAAAAGATTCTCAAATCGGTAAAAAGTAGAACTAATGAGCTTTCCAGCAGAAACCTTCAAGGAGGCATAAGAACAAATAAAATAATCTTACTTATGATGCTTTCACTGTGAAAGTACTTTAAGACCGATAAGTGTCAAATGTTATGAAAATCCAGTTCAATCAAACAGATCAGTGGTCTATCTGTGCATTTTTCGTATCTCTTTAAATTCTACCTAATACGTGAACTTTGTCTCTGCCATTTTTCTGTTGTTTGAGGGGTTTTTTCTTGTTTTGTTTTGATTAGATTTGTTTTTTTACCAATGATAAAAAATTTCCCTATTTTCTGAATTTCAAAGATTTCTATCAGGACTCGCTTAAACTTTCTGTGCTTAGCAGTATTGCAGATCAGGCCCTTCAGAGTCCATTTCTCCTAACTGCAGCTGCAATTCTGAGCTTGAAACCTCTCTGTGATCCAGATGAGGATGCAGATCAGTGATATGCAACAAGAGTTCAGAGAAAAGGCTTGAAGTGCCTCTAAGATCTTAACTCTGTAGTCAAATGTAGACAATTGAAATACTAATACTGTCAATTATATTATATTAAGTTGTGAAAAATTAATCTGAAAGGATTTTCCAGGGGGATGGCAAAGCATTAGGCCTTGAGGGTGCTATTCTCCACTAAGAGCACTGTTGCAAGCTTTAGAACTCAATGTTGTATTTGCTCACCACTGGAAACTCCTGTCCTCCAGTTAATTGGTTCCTTCATCCAGTGAGGAGTTTCAGATGAGCAAGCCCAGGTATGAAGCAAATTTCAGCCCAGCTAATTTTATTACAAGACAGTAGAAAAATCCCTTTCAACATGGGCTAATGGGGTGGGTAACCTGTTTGTCATTCAGTAAGCAAAAAGGGAGCATGTAAGTCTTGGAGCAGATGGTAGATTTATGCTGCAGTCTGTGTTCTTTTATTTATACGGATGTATTATCATATGTGCTGCTGCTGTTTTACCATCCTTCTTTTTTGATTACTGATACAACTCTATTTGAATGCAAGAAGGGTTAGTGCTCAGTGTAATGAACCCAAGACAGGTTCCAAAAGAGCGATAAGCAGCACACTCATCCTTAACATGAAGATGGTACCAGATCAAAAGTTAAAGCTATATATGAAAGAAATTATCAAATTGATTTAGTTTTCTAGTCTTTGATATGCTGTGCCCTGGGATTTGAATTCTCCAAAGAAGCGGGTAGAGGCCATCACAAGCTTTTAAGAGCATTCATGTTAGATTAGCATTATTTAGCATTAGTATCAACATTTAGTCACACACTCAAATCCATAAGGCAGCTGGCAACTTCTGTAATCCTTCTTGGGTGCACTGTAAGATAGGTGTCTCCTCTGTGCCTCTTCATTCCAAGCTGCAGTACTATTACTCCTATTCTTTCTCCATCCCCTTCTTAACTGTCTTGTTCTTCATCTCAGGTAGCTGTCTTCCACCAATGGGGGAGGACCAGCCAAAAGGCAGATGTATTCAACCAAAAATGAAGTGCAATATACCCTTAATTTCCCTGAAGGGGTAAGGGCCTCTCATTAGGCTGCAGAATAAGTAAGAGACTTAAAATATTTCAGTGCAAGTCAGAAATCTTTTTGGAATAAAAGCAGCCCAGAAGAGATCTATGTTTTCCATATCAGTTCTAGAAGACTGAAAAGAGGCTCTGTTTGACAATTTATGGCTTACTGTTCTCTTGCATGCCTTTAAAATTAGGAAAAAGTTGGCTAGTGTCTAGCCCTTAAAAAACAATTATGGTTATGGTGCTGCGGAGTGCTCTGGGCTGGCACATAAAACTTATTGTCTTTCTGTGTTGTCTTTGTTTTAGTTTTGTCAGGGAAAAGGAGAATCCACCTTTTCAAGGGTCTGTTTTGAGAATTTTTCTTCAAGCAATAGTCTGGAATTAAAGAGGTTCATTGCACAGTATTGTTGTCATCACAGTCTTTTTCTATTCACAGGAAAATCTGTAACTTTTGGATAGTATAGGAGAACTAATAAATTGATTCTCAGGCCAGGTTTGGTATACCTCTGTAGTTTAGAACAGGTCATAATCTTTAACAGTCTGCAGAAAAGAACCCCAGTATG
Organism: Empidonax traillii; assembly: GCF_003031625.1. Classification (NCBI taxonomy): domain Eukaryota; kingdom Metazoa; phylum Chordata; class Aves; order Passeriformes; family Tyrannidae; genus Empidonax; species Empidonax traillii. The sequence goes on from NW_020955413.1 coordinate 93,017, forward strand.
ACCTGGAAAGTATACTGAGTGAAACATGCTGCCAGACCTACAAGAGGGGACAAGTGACTTTTTGAACCAGTGCCTACCCTTGTCACATCTTTGCACTGGAATATAAGATTTTTGTTTAAATTATATCTATGTGTGCAAATATTTATTAAGCATATATTCTTACACTCATTATTTCTTTCATCATTTCTCATTATTGGACCTTACTTTCTTAGAGCTCTTAGAAACTACACAATTACTGGACTTTGCAAACGTATTGGTAAGACATGATATTCCTACTAACAGTGTGCTCCTGGGCAATAAATGATTGTTTTAAATTGACATACAAGTTAACATCTTCATTTCAAGAATAATTTCACTCAAAGGCTTGTTAAGCATTGTAATGGGCTGCCTGGAGAAGTGGTGGAATCACAATCCCTGGAGGTGTGGAAGAACTTACTCGACATGGCACTTAGTGCTATGGGTTAGTTGATATGGTGGTATTCAGTCAAAGGTTGGACTCAATGAACTAGGATGTCTTTTCCAACCTTAATGATTCTCTGATTCTATGGAACAAAACAAGCAATAGCACTCATCTTCTCCTTTTTAAGCTCCTACAAGTATTGAGTTGACAGCTAATTATAACAAATATAAATGCTGACTACAGAAACTGTAACCAAATCCACTAAAGATACTCTACGTAACTATCTAGGACAATGCATGACAGAGCAAGGAAAGTTCTTTGAAGATGTCTAATTGGGAAATAACACCTCTAAAATAACTGATTTTTACTAATAGTTGTTGTATTTAGGAAGATCTTACTAATGAATACTAAGTTTTCCTATTTCTTTCAGTAGGTTCTACTCTCCTTTGAAGCCTGCCAAAAGCATTTAACAAACAATAACATATTAATTTTCAGGAAAAAATTGCTGTTCAGTTCACAAACCATACATTTTAATTTCCTCTTGAAAATATACAAAAGATTGAATATAGGCTTTTTAGTCAATTTACATTAGCAGTCTCTTCTACCATACACTATTTTCCTTGGAAAAAGCATCCCTGGAATATAAACAATGCCAAGGGCATTCTGTATTTTGGAGGATATTTTGAAGACAGTTTGATGGTGAGACATTCATGAGAGTCAGCATACATGATTAAAGTGTAGGTGACAAAGCTCACATTAAAAAACCCTGTATTTCATAACACAATTATCTAAAATTAACCTTGAGGTGACACTGTAGGAGATGCTTTTTGATGCCCCCAAATCAGTGAAAATTCATATAGGTAATGAAAATATTCCTGTGGGTGAAGATGAAGCAAGTAGTTATAGCTACATGTCTGAATAAAGTCTCTCTCTTGGTCTGATTCTTGTAAATACTTAAGCCATTTATATCATAATACTGGGATGCTGTCTGCAGACGAATTATGTCTATTTTTAGAGAAGGTTAGCCTTCTGAAACATGGTTTGATTTTTTTTTTTTTTCTAGTCCTATCATTTAGCCCAAGATAGACTATCAACCCCTTCCCCAGAAACCTGTTCCTTCTGCCAAAAAAAATTTTTTTCCTTAATTCAATATCAAAATAATTGCAGGAGCTAGAGCCAAAATTGGCTAGTGGATCACCCACTACTCATCTTCCTGCCAGTATTTCAGTTTTCACTTGTTATTCATGTTATTCAGACCCGATGGTATGGAGAAATCTTTATGTTAATCTTCATGTTCTTTTGAAAGTGCCAGTACATACAATCTTTGCCACCCCTTAGTACTTCAGTTTTAATTTTTTTAACTGCTAACAACTTCAATTTCCTTTATCTTTTGAAGTTTTGTTTTTTGTTTAGATCTACATTACATGTATTCTAGTCAACAAAAGAAATTAAGAGGAAAACATTGCCTACTATCATCTGCCTTTCTGAGGAAAATACAAATTTAGTTAATGTTACCAAACCACTAAATCTGAGCCTTATTTTCAGACTGCAACAGACTGTGAAAATAAGTCACAGGGGTTCATCACTTGATATAATGCATCTATTTTTTTAGATGACAATACCTGTATTGCTCAGATGGCTCCCATTTTGAAATGTGATTTTTAAGAGAGGCATTCAATATGGCATGAAGCATAACAGATCTCCTGCCTCAGCTGTGGTTATGGTGAAATTACTACAATATTTTGGAATTAATTATGATGAGCAAGACGTTTTTGTATTCTCCCTTTGAATTTTATTACTAGATATCTTTTAAATAATGACCAAAGGCGTGTTAAGTTCTATGGTGACAGGTGCTGAACAAATACATAATATATTATTAAACAATGTTGATAATTTTCAGAAGGACTTGCAACAGGGTTCCATCTTTTGTGTTGAACTCTAGAAGTACTGATTTCCAGATGTATTAAACGAGTAATTGTTGTGTACACTTTATAACATGGTCTTGATAACTTGAGAAAATGTTATAAAAACAAAGTTATCCTTTCTTCAACAAAATAAAATATTCTTTCACTATCCATCCCAGTGACAACAGTTTAGGTAAATATTACTTTGGCATTTGGCATGACCTAAAGATCAACAACAGTAAGCCTCCTTACTTTGCCAAGTTTCAACCAATCTGTACATATTACAGATTGGACTACCAACCCAGAACTCTACTAGGTGTGTTTTAGGTTGTGATTTAGTATTCCCTTTTTTTGCTTTCTGGAAACAGCACTATTCTATAATTTCACTTTGTCTTGCTTTTGATCAAAAATGGCATCCTAGAAATTGCCAATCCATAAATTGAAACATTATTTGAATCATTAACAGGGCACATTGAAAGGTATTTTTTCTACTTTTTTTTTTTTTTTTTTAAATCCTGACACTTATCTCCCCAAAACTAGTTTGAATAATTATTCTTTAGCTCATAATAATCAAGTCCATTAATTTTCTTTCTAATCTAGAGGTACAAAAGGATTGTTGCCCAGAAGCCTTATTTTTAATAGAACTGAAAATTAATTTGAGTAAATTATGGAAGAAGGGGAGGATATGAAGCATAATCAAAAGCTGGTTTGGGTCATTTTAATTGCTGTGCTGTTATTCAGATCAGTCAACTTCATATCTCATTTCTGTTCACTCTTCCGTGTTTTCAGTAAAAACAGAAAGAAACTCATAGCTAAATAATAGTTCAGTACAGTCAACACCTTTCTTAGTGCTCATTAAATCTAGAGACCAATGATTGCTTTTTCAGCTTTTGGATAAGTCAGCTTGACTCTCCTATTCATTCCCAGGAGTGTACCTTGGGAAAATCTTTGGAGTCATTAAGAAAAAGCATTGTGCAAAAACATCTAGAGATTTTTACCTTGCTGCTTCCTCAGAACATACTGATCAAATGTAGATTCGTAATGTTCCAGACACTAACAATTAATTAATTACTCATTACATAGGTCAGCTTTTATGAGTAGTTTGTTTTTAAATTTTTTTTTACATAATTTTCATAGTTAGTGTGAAAGATTTGTTAAGCAATAAGCATTTCATCAAGATGATGCATTATTTCAGTTTACACTTAAATGAACTGATCCAAAAAATTACATCTTCCAGTAATTAAATAAATTTCCCTATTACAAACTTAATATCACTTCATCAATACTTGATTTGTAGCAATCATAGAGGCAAATATCACCACCATTGGTTAAAATTTTCTTCTCAGTAATGTCTCACACTTCTAGTCAGCTGGGTTTTGGCTGGAATAGAATTTGTTTTCCTCCTAGTGGCTTGTACACTGCTGTATTTTGAATTTAGTAGGAGCATAATGCTGATAACACACTGATGGTTTAGTTGTTGCTGAGCAGTGCTTACTCTGAACCAAGGACTTTTCAGCTTCCTGTGCTCTGCCAGCAAGCAGATGTATAAGAAGATGAGAGGGAGTGTGGCCAGGAGAACTGATCCAAACAGACCAAAGAGAGATTCCATATCACAGAAATATCATGGCCAGTATATAAACTGGGAGAGTTGGCTGAGAGGGACTAATTGCTAATGAGGGATGGGCTGGGCATTGGTCAGTGGGTGGTGATTGATTGTATTGTTCGTCACTTGTTTCTCTTGAGTTTTATTCTTCTCTCTCTCTCTCTCCCTTTCCTCACAGTTAGTACTAGTAGTAAGTAAGTAAGTAAGTAAGTAGTAGTAGCAGCAGCAGTAGCAGAAGGAGCAGCAGCAGCAGCAGTAGTACTAACAGCAGTAGTACTAACAGCAGTAGTAACATTTCATTTTGTTTCATTTATTAAACAGTTCTTATCTCATCCCATGAGTATTACTTTTTAAATTATGATTTTCCTACTCAGTGCAGGAAAGGCAAGAGAGGAGTGAGCTGCGTAGTATTTAGTTACTCACTGGGGTTAAACCATGACACCAGTCAAATGTTATTTCTGAATTTTACCTCCTAAATTATTCTAATTTTTTATTAGTTAAATAAGAATTACAGTCATTTCAAGATAGTACTTTCTGTTTAGGTAGTTTACATGTTGTGGTTTAGCTATGTCATACATCTCACAAGCGTTAGTCTGGTGCCTGTGCCAGCATGCTGATGCTTGCTCCTTGAGGCTGGAGTCAGGGCATTCCCAACAGAAGGGTATTGGCTGAGGAAATCACTCCCTCTGCTGGATGTTCGAGCCCCCTGCTCTTACTGCAATCAACCCAGCATTTATCAGATGGATCTCAACTGATGGTTTACATTTTCCTATCTGTTGGTGGCCCAGTGCCTGAAACCACAGCCAGTGGTCATCTAATACGTATGCCTATAGTGAGACAAACATACTCTCCAGATGTTTCACCTGAGCTCAGAAAATTAAGAGACAGAGAGAGGTTTAAATAGAAAGGGAAGATACTTTGTAAACAAATCACAGAAAAAAGCAGTGCTAGATTCAGGAAAAAAAAAAAAATCCAAATAAGAGAAGGGTAGATAAAAACCAGAACAAAAGAATATTATTAATTTGACAAAATCAGAGGTATATGTGTAAATGGAACAAAGAAAATGTTTTAAAGCAATTACTGCAGAAAGCATACAGAAGCTAAGCAGTTATAAGAAGTGCCTAAAAAAATGCAATTAAGAGAAACATGGAAAATACAAAAAAAAAAAAAAAAAACACAACAAAACCAAAAGCCATATACCTAAAACTGGACAGCAGCCTTCTAGTACCTAAGAGGCCTACAAGAAAGTTGGAGAGAGACTTTTTACAAGGGCAAGTAGTGATAGGGCAAGGAAGAATGGCTTTAAAGTGAAAAGAGGGTAGGTTTAGGTTAGATATTAGGAAGGAATTCTTCTCCCTGAGGGTGGTGAGACCTGGAACAGGTTGCCAAGAAGAGCTGTAGATGTCCCGTCCTTGAAAGTGTTCAAGGCACGGTTGGATGGGACTTTGAGCAACCTGGTGTAGTGGAAGGTGCCCCTGCCCAGTGGAGGGGTTGGAACTAGATGATCTTTAAGATCCCTTCCAATCCAAGTCATTCTATGATCCTGTGTCTATCCAAGGACATGCTTTCTGCAAGGCAATGTGATAAATGCATGTATCAGGTGTAGTGTAGGATTATAACTGTACCAGATAACCAGCTTACATCAGGGCTGTACTAGTCTCGGTCATTTCAGGAGATGCCTGTGTCCCAGGATCACTCAGAAGTATCCAAAGCATTTCAGATATGCTGCCCACACATAGTGACTAATCAGAAACAGAAAATGTTAGGGCAAATGTGTGAATAGGAGGGAGAACTCCAGTCCAGAAATTTCTCCAGCTGTTCTCCTTGAGCACTCCAAGTACTAGCTCCAGTATGCTCTTGCTGCCAACCTGACAAAGGCAATACCCCAGGTGAAGAACATGACTCTTTGGCCCACTGATTAGCTTTTCTAGCATATTGCCTGGCTGTGAGAACATAAACAGCACGAAGGACTTTCTAAGTTTATTTACTTCTAGCTTTAAAGGACACCTTATAATCCCTGTAAAATACATGACAAATTAATTCACAATGATTTTGTTGTGCTGCACTAATCATGGAGGAAGCATAGGCTCCCTTGTAAAGTACAACACTGTTAATACAGAAATCAATGAATATTGTTTCACATTTTTCATTAATATTAAGAATTTAAGAAAGTGGGGGGAAAGTGCATCAAACCAAAACTTTTAAATGTACACAATCACAGATCTTAGGTTCTTGCATAAGGGATAAAGAAGAGCTGTAGCAAGTATTTGGCACATTTTGAAACAGTGGTATCATGGCCCAAATTAAAAAGCATTGGCTGAAGACTGACATCTAATATAAAGTTATGATTACATGCCAACTGTATACTGCATTGCCACTGTTATGCTGTAGCATCGTTTAAGAGTTCCAGTCACAGGTCCAGTCTCTGTCATGCTCATCCCTAAAGATACATACCAAAAAATCACTGCACCTGCCCTGGAGATTTTCAGTTTGAGTAATGTGAAAGGACCATCAAAATGGATGATGGAAGTGGGAATTACACATGCTACTTTATTATAAAGAGTGTACAGATCATGTTGGTTGTAAATATTATCTTGTAAAGTTTTCATGTTATTTCTGTTATGTCTTGACTGACTGAACATCTGCTGTTTGAAAAGAAATTTTACAATCTTTAGCTTTATTGAAATAAGACATCTCAAAAACAACTTAATTAAGAAGGGAAAACAGTGGGAAAAATTGAATGGAAGAAAATCTCCTTTCAAGTAACTGGCTAACCTCCAATATTCTATGTGTGAGTGAACAATTCATATTCTAAGCTTAATTTCAATACATTCAAAATCTTAATAGAGGCATATGAAGATGGTTAGGGGACTGGATTACCTCTCTAATGAGGAAAGGTTGTTTAGCCTGGAGAAAATATGACAGGGGATCTTATCAATGCATACAAATACCTTAGGGTCCGTAGTCAGGAGGATGGAACCAGACTTTCTTTGTTGTGCCCAGCAACAGGACAAGGGGCAGTGGGCACAAACTGTAACACATGAAGTTCCATATGAATATAAGGAAAAACTTCCTTAAAACTTCCTTCCAGTACCTGACGGGAGCCTACAAGAAAGGTAGAGAAGGACTTTTTACAAGAGCATGTAGTGACAGGACAAGGAGATATGGCTTCAAACTGAAAGAAAGTGTGTTCAGGTTAGATATTGAAAAACAATTCTTTACTGTGAGGATGGCGAGCCAGTGGAATAGGTTGCCCAGAGGAGCTGTTGATTCTCATTCCTGGAAGTGTTTAAGGCCAGGTTGAATGGAGCTCTGAGCAACCCGGTCTAGTGAAATGTGTCCTTGCTCATGGCAGGGGATTTAGAACTAGACGTCCTTTAAGGTCCCCTCCAACACAGGCCATTCTGTGATTCAATGATTCTTTGCTTTGAGGGTGACAGAGCACTGGAACAGGCTGCCCAGAGAGGCTGTGGAGTCTCCCTCCCCAGAAGTATTCAAAACCTGCCTGGATGCAATCCTGTGCAACCTGTTTTATGTGAATCTACTTTAACAAGGGTTCAGACTAGATGACATCCAGAGATCCCCTTCAACCCTAGCCATTCTGTGACTTTGTGATTCTGTGAAAAGACTCAGTTTCCTACCATTTATTGGTACCCAGTATTTATGAACTTAGATGTTTCTAGAGTCATTTAACCTGCCTAATATAATAAAATCCTAGAATAATAAATTAATAAATTTCCATGGGCCCGCTTCTGAAGCTTGTCCAGGTACCTCTGGATGACATCACATCCCTCAGAGGTATCAGCAGTACCACTTAGCTTGGTGTCATCTGCAGACTTGAGGGTGCACTTGATCCCCTGTCTATGTCATTGATGAAGATATTCATCAATATGCACCCAATATGCACTCCTGGGTAACACCACTGTTTAGAGTCTGTCTTTGTACAGACTCTAAATTATTGACCATTACCCTCTGGATGCAACCATCTAGCCAATTCCTTATCCACTGTCCATCCATGAAAGAGAGAAGGATATTGTGAGGGACTGGGTCAAAAGCTTTACAGTTGTCCACACAGATGACTTCCCTTGTCCACTGCTGTAGTCACTTCATCACAGAAGGCACCCAGGTTGGTCAGGCAGGACTTGCCATTGGTGGAGGTGTGCTGGATGTCTTGAATCACCTCCCTGTCCTCCATGTGCCTTAGCACAGCTAAGATCTAGGAGAATCTGATCCATGATCTTCCCAGGCACATAGGTGAAGCTGGCAGGCCAATATCTCCCAGGGTCCTACTTTCTCCCTTTTTAAAAATGGGTGCAATATTTCCCTTTTTTCAGAACCTGGGGACATCACCTGACTGCTATGACTTTGCAAATATCACAGGGGGGTTGGCAACGGCATTGGCCATTTCTCTCAGGACTCCGGGATGCACCTCATCAAGCACAACTCATTCTTCTTCTCGGTTGTTACTGGATGTGCTAACATATATTTCCCTGATGGATTTGTTTCCACATAGTAGAAATCAGTAAAGTATTTGGGTGGTTATTGTAAAAAGAAAAATCTTTTCTAAAATTACAGATTTTTCATAAATGACGGTCTGAGTTTAGATCCTCTGTGTTTTTCAGTAGAAAATGTAGATTTGCAAGTGAAGGGGGTTTTGTTTGTTTGTTTTTAATAATGAGCATGTCTCTATTATTAAGACTTAAGAAAAAGCATAATCTGTTAGGGGTGCTAGAATGTCTGGATGTTTGGTTGGTATCAAAGATCATCTCCTTGTAGCAGTTCCTATATTTCAAAGTTCAAAAAATTTTCCTTTGTCTGCATACAAAACACAGAAATATTTTATATGCCACGATGTGAGGAAGCTATCACATAAAGAGATTGTAGGAATTGTTTTCTTTACAATTTTTCCTTCCCCTCTTCCTTCTCCCTTTACTCTCTTCTTTTCCTTCTTTTCCTTTTCTTCCTCTTTCCCACTGTTTAATCTATTTATTTTATGGTAATAATGGTAATTAGATCAAGTTTCAAACATATGAGGAAAGACAGGGTTTCTGGAAATTCAGTCTGCTATAGATTTCTGTCTCATATCTTTTAAAATTCTGCTGAACAGTGTGAAATACTCATTACCTGATTATTCATTACCTATAAATCCTGACTTTTTTTTAATATTTGGAAAATCTTGTGAATAAATCCTTATGACTAACTCCTATGTATTTTGGACTCACTCAGCAGTACTTGTGTCCTGCAAGACTGACAGGAAAGCCTGTATATCCCAGTGTGGACTTATATGATGCATACAAACAGTCAAGTCTACTGGGCTAATGGGGTTGCTTAACATCAGGATGCTTAGTCCATTCTAAGTCTGGGTTTGGCAAAACAAACAGAAGTCAGGTGAGTCGGATGGAAATAAAATTTAATGGTAGACAGCTGCTGTCTTACAGAACATGTAGGAGACGTGTCCCAGGGATCCTGTGTTGTACTCTGACATACGTGGGCAGAGTGAACCCACTGTGATTGGTCAGAAGAGTCACGTGTTGCCCGAGGGTATATAAGGGGGATTTTTTTCTGTTATTAAAAGATTTCGTTGTTGGGAACCCGAAGTGCCGGGTTGTGTCTTATTATATTACATTAATAAGTCACAAGAACAGTGTGCTGCATGATCACATTTTCATTATCTTTTTTGTAATGATTTTTATCCGCAGACTTCCCCCCATTGCTAACAGCAGCTATTTTTTCAGTGCCTCACTAAAAATTTTGACATTAAGGAAAGTTCACAGCCTCAGCATAACTTAGGTTTCATGATAGAATTAATGGGTGTATTTTTTATTATATACACAAAAGAGTGAAATTACATATGATAACTGAATGAAAACACTGTGAGATCTGTCAGGAGAATTCATATTCATCATGTTTCAGTAATAATGAAAATATTATGCATAATCAAGCATGAGTGTAGGAGGTTCTTTTGACTACAACAAAAGAGTATTTGAACACTGTATCATGTTATAAAGCTTCAAAGTGTTCCGTTTTGTTTTTGCTATGCCATCAAATTGCAAACAGTAAGCTTAACATAGAATTTGTCAGACCACAATTTTCAACTTGGAAACTGTGAAATATGAATTCACACAATTTTCAAAAGAGTAAAGCTACTGTCTTCTTAAATGAAAAACAGATTACATTGTTTTCTTTAGCAGTCAGACAAATCACTAATTCTTTCTGTTCCTGTCTACTTAATGTTTGTAAGGCATAAGATTAAATGCTTTAGGCATACATACATTTATATAAAAGAAAAACACTACTTAAAAGTTAAACTTGAAAGCAATTTTTAGTTTAACAGGAAAGTAACATGACAAGAAGCTGGACATGTCTTGGTGATGTGCACTCGCAGCTCAGAAAGCCAACCATGTCCTGGACTGTATCAAAAGCAGTTTGGGCAGCAGGTCAAGGGAAAGTGTTCTGTCCCTCTGATCAGGTGAGACCCCACCTGCACCCAGCTCTGGGGTCCCCAACACAAGAAAAATACTCAGTTGGAATGAGTTCAGAGGAAGACCAAGATGACCAGATGTCTGGAGTACCTCAGCTGCGAAGACAGGCTGAGAGAGTTGGGGTCAGCCTGGAGGAGAGAAGGCTTTAGGGAGACCTTAGCACACTTTCCAGTGCCTATATGGGGCCTAAAAGAGAGCAGGACAGGGACTTTTTACTAGAACATTTAGTAAAAGGACACAAGTAACAGATTTAAACTGAATAGATGGCAGGTTTAGATTGGTTATTAGAAAGAAATTGCGTGAATTAGAAAGAAATCACGTGAGGGTGATTAGGCACCGGAACAGTTTGCCAAGGGAAATTGTGGATGCTCCATTCCTGTAAGTGTTCAAGGCCAGGTGGATGGTGCTTTGAGCAACACGGTCTAGTAGGAAGTGTTGCTGCCCATGACAGGGGAGTCTGGAACCAGATAATCTTTAAGGTCAGGCCAAACCATTCTATGATTAATTTATTTATATTTCAGCTGGAGAACAAGCCTGGTACAGGCAGGGATTAGCACTAATAACTGAAAGAAATTTTCACTGCTTTCTACCCATTCCTACTAAAAAAGTTAAATTGATAAATCTATAAAAGGAATGGATTTCAAACTGTTCTCATAAACTATATAACACTGGAATAAAAAATATATTTGCAAAGATTTAACTTAGACAACGGTAAAACAGCAGATGATTCTGATGTGTTATGAAAGATTAAATTTCACCAAATAGAAATTACTGTGCAGAGCTGTTCAGACTGTTTGAATGGCAGCATCACTGAAAAAACCCCAAACCCTTTTATATTCCCTCTGAAGGATATTTTACACTTGTTAAGAAATATTATTTTTACATACATATTAAGCACTGACAAGGCCGTGCCTCTCATGAGGCAGGAAATCAGGACTAAGAACACAGAGAAACAGTCATAAAGTAGCAAACCACCAAGGATAATCTTATTTTCACAGGAACTGTAAGATCCCAAAAAAAGCGCCACCACCAAATTCTGTAAACTTCATATCATACAGCTGTACTTCAAGTTATTTGGCATTTTTCCTCAACACTTTTCTTGGAAAGCTTTTCCAGTAATCTCCCTGGGAGCACAATTACAACTTTTCAATTTCCACCCAAAATTTCTTATTGGCAAATTCATTCCTAATTTGTTTTATATATGTGTATATACATACTCTAGGTTATATGAAGCTGAAATAATCTTTTATTTCCTCACTGATGTCCTATAAAGAAAAAGCTTTCTCCGCATTTGTTTTGCTGAACTGAATAAGCAAAGCTCTTTCGGTCTTTCCATAAGGCAGGCTCTATTCAGTTTTATCATCTTAGTATTACTTCTTCATTCCTAGCCTAGTTCAAATTTATCTATTGAAAAAATTATTATTGTCACTCCCTTTGATGTGATATTCACCTGTATGTACTGGAAATATACCCACAGTCCAGTGCACAATCTCTTTTTTCAAAGCTACATCACACAGTCAATGCACAGACAATCTGTGACCAATTAATATATTCCAATACTTTATCTCTTTATTGTTTTCATTGGATGAGTCCCTAGCTGATAACAGAAATTCTTGCCAGCAGTTTACAAGTCCACACCCATTTAGCACATAAATCCCACAAAGTGCTTTTTTAACATTCTTCACAAGTTCTAATCCAGCTTCAGTTTGAGAAGTTTTAATTGCTATTCCACATTCTAAAAAAAATTAGTTATATTTGCTGATTGGTAATTTTTAAATTCCTTTCTGTTCTATTCCTTGAAGATCTGTCTAAAGTACTTATTTAATTAGCTATCCATTTCATTCTAGCTTTATTTCTGAAAGCATTTTCCCTGCTTGGATATAAATTCTTGTTATTTTAATGAAAATTAACTTTATTTTCAGTTATCCTCTCCAAATTCCTTAGCAGTTCAGACTGGATGAATTTCTTTGACTTGTCTAAGCTCAGTCTTCAAGTCAAACACTTTACTGCAAGACACACTTGGTGTAAAACACTTAAGTTCATCCTTGAAAATCCCTGGAATTCCCTTTCCCGTGTGAGCTCCACAATTCTTTGGGCATCTTTTCCATCCCATATAGTCCCATAGATCATAAATTCTTTGAAGCCATGCCACCATGGAGAAAAAGAATATGTGCTTTTATTTTTAGCTGGACAACTAGCACGTTCTCCCAAGTTATGGGAAATATGAGATAAATAAGCAAGTTGAAGAGAGAAGTGGTTTTAGGTCTCTTTTCCATCTGAGTAGTTTTACTTCTAGGAACTAGCTCCCAAACGTGATAAACAATCAAGTTCACTGACTTACTTTATTTTTCTTCTTTATGGTGTTTTCTTTTATTCTCTCTCAAGACAGATAGATTCCTTGACCAGCAGTTCTTAAGCCCAGAAAGGATCCCTACATTTAACACAGTTCTGGATTCCATTCCAGGGAAAAAGCAATCACAAGGTAAAACTATATGAAGAATTCCTTTATTAGATCTAGTCTTAAGTGACTTAAAAAATGTTTTCTCTAGCTATAATCCACCCTGTCACCACACAGAGTAATCTTACATGGATTTGATTGGTTTTTAAAAAGAAGTAAAAGGAAAACAAATGTTTAGATAATTGATGCATATTCTATATGGGCTTTAGATTTCTTGTAGAAGTACAAATTTACAAATTCACAAATCAAATACAAACCATTACAAATTTATTACCAAGGATAATCTTCTTTTCACAGAAAGTGTAATATTAAAAAGGAAGTAAGTGCCACCAGTAACTTCTGTAAATTTCCTATCATACAGCTATACTTCAAGTTAGTTGGTTTACAAATCAAATGTAAACCATTATCTTCACGTACAAGGGGGTGAAATGTCATTTCTCACAATTTACATCGTAATAGGAAAAGCTTTTCAGTGATGTGCTGGATTGAAAGGCTGTATTTTCAATAGGCTAATGAAATACAAAAAAATTATAATTTCCATACAGTAAAAAAATTATTCTTTATGGCTATTGTAGTGCCTACTGTTACCAAAGATTATGCAGCAATTAATTCCCTAGTGAAGGGTGAAACAGGCCAGTGTTGCTCACTGGGCTTCTCCAAATTACAAAGCTGTTCAAGTGTGCAAGTTGCTTAGAAAAGAAAAAACCAACAAAACAGGTAGTGGCAGCAATAATTTTCCTCCTGTGCTCAGTATCAAGTCACGAAAGTTCTATCCAACAGTTTCTGTTTCTTCAGTCAATTGTTCTAATGTTTCCTCTGGGGCCGTTTTCTGAAATATTTTCCTCGAGAACAGATGACCAAATAATACATATGCAGGTCTTGGAGATAATCTCAGCTAATGGAGCAGCCTAATGAGTCAAAGAACAAGGGATTACAAAACTGGGTTAATACCTAGGGTAGTTATTAGTGCGTTATTGAACAGCTGCAGAAAATGTAACTTCTTCTATTGAAGGTGACACATTTTGGTGAAGAAAGGAGTTCTACAGGAATGACAATTAGGTCATCCCTTTTCCTAGGCAGCTACATCAACACTATTGGAAAGGAAACAATGCATTCCTTGTGTGATCACTGGAAAACATACCACTTGTTAGAGATGCTCATAGAGTACCTGTGAACTGGATATACTGTCCATGTGCTGTGAACATGAAAACAGTATATGCACAAATCAATATAGCCCTGCAGTGTGCTTCAGTGTTCAATTAAGCTCTGCATACAACCTTCAGTATAGTATTCCTGATATAGAATCCCTGTCACAGAACAGCAGAGATATTCTCTGGTTTCTGACTTGCTGTGTGTTAGTTTGGCACTGATCCTTTAAATGCTCACCATAGACTTAAGGGGTTATCCCAGTAAAAAGCATATCATATATATCCTGCCTCAGACTTAACTTCTGCATCAGGCTATTGTGAATCCCAAAGCCTATCGCAAAGCCAGAGCACAAGCAACATCCATTAACCTTCTTAATACATCCTCCCTAACCTTGCACAGTCCAGCTGCCCTGTCCTCATCCTGTGATAGGTGAACATTGTATGTAAGATAATAAATACAGTTAACCACACAGTACATATAATCTTACAGCAAAGTTTAATTTTTCCTCATTCCATTTGCTGTTACTGTGACATAAGCCTTATAGTCCCTTTAATTTCTTTCCCCCAGTGCTATCTTCTTGACTATTTCTCCTTAAGCATGGGATTCAATTCAATTAGTCTAACCCTACAGCCTACTTAAGTGGAAGCAAATAATATGCAAATATTTTAAAATCTCTCTACCCTAATATTTTTAACATTATTTGATGTAATAAGGTGAAGTCTTAAATTAGTCTTAAACTAGTCATTTTAATCTTAATTTTATTTTTTCCATTCATCTATTTCATTTGTTGCTATATACCTTTACAAATTAAGTTTGCTAAAAAGTGTCCTATAACCTGCAACTCTTTACAACTGATAAATACTGCTTTTTCTAACAGTCCTTTTAGTTTAAATTTGAGCGTACTGTAGCATGCTATAAATTACTTTAAAATAACAGTGTTTCTTCTATATATAATTACCATACAATCACAGCAGAGTAAAACAGAATTTAACTATTGTGAGCATCCTACTTATGTACTTTATTGAGTCTACACTGAGCAAGAAAAACTAGCAAGCACAGCATCTCACCAAATGTAATAATCAGGAAAAAAGCTCCTAAAAATTCTCTCCTTCAAAAATAAAGACAACAGGCTTTCTAATCATGGAGTGGGAAAATGGTTCATCAAAGCACAGGGGTTTGTTGGGTTTGGTTTTTTTAAATCCATCACATCCAATTATACTGTTTAAGCATAAACAAGGATAAAGTAATTTAGTTTGCTGTAATTACCGAAAGGTCTAAGGCTTTCTGAATAGATGTCATTATACTGTTATTCAAAATATTTGTGTCACACTGTTGTTTGAAAACTTTTCCCATGAACAGGATTCTAAATAGCATGAACTGAAAAAAACTATACTCTCTTCCAAGGAAAAAAAAAAAAAAAAAAAAAAAAAAAAAAAAAAAAAAAAAAAAAAAAAAAAAAAAAAAAAGGAAAAAAAAAAAAAAAAAAAAAAAAAAAAAAAAAAAAAAAAAAAAGAAAAAAAAAAAAAAAGTGGTAGTGCACTTCTGCCGCATGAGAGCCAAAATCTTACCTTGAATCCTACATTGTCCAAAAATGTAGGAGAAAGAGTGAAATGAAGGCTTCAGTGTGCCCAATCACCCCCAGAGGCCAAAAAGTGAACAGACTAATTTTATTTTCCTCAGTAATCTTCCAGCCTTTCTTACTCTCACATTGCTCTAGCAACAGACCCGCTGAGTCAGTTCCCTATCACAGCCACATATACGTTCCACACCCCAGCTATGCCTGGAAGACCTGTGTGTTTGAAGTGCAGCAACTGTCAGCAGACTGTGAGCTACGAAGACATGTTATCTCCAGTTCTAGTCACTGTATCCCCGCAAGAGGCCAAAACACCACGGAAGTGCAAACTGTCCCTGGGACTCGCCGGCTCGTTTCCCTTCGCCGCACCGCTGGCTCGCACCTGCCGGTCTCTCTGATGTCCTTGGTCCCTCTCTTTGACTGTACCATGTCGGGCATGAGAGAACGCATTTTTTTGTTGTTGTTTTTCCAGTGTCTATTGAAAAGTTTTGGTTGTTCCCTCAAATCTCTCTTCTCCACAGTCGCAGCCTGACGCCGGGGCTGACCCCACCCCAGCTCCATCCCTGCCAGTCAGGAGGCAACAGGACGTATTCCCTCCAGGGCTCGGCACGGCGCGGGCACTGCCCTCCTTCCCGCAGCAGCAGGGCTGGCCCTCGCCCGGCAGAGTCCCGGGCTCCCGAGAGGCGAGGGACGCGGCAGCTGCTGGGGAGGACCGAGCCCCCCCGGGTGACTCCCGCGGCCGGGCAGGGGCCGCGCTGTCGGAGCGCTTTCCACCGCCATTTGTCTCCCATCTCTTCCCGTTCGCAAGAGCACCTGCTGCTGCGCAACCCCTTCCCCGCCCGCTCCAGCGCCACCTCCCCCTGTGCGCTGCCCGATGAGCTGAGTGGGGCCGGGGGCGGGAGGCGCCGCCGCTGCCCGTGGGGCCGAGCCGGGCCCTGGCTGGGCGGGCGGGGGCACGGGGTAAGCGCGGAGGTGCGGGAACGCCTGTCCGCACCGCCCGCACCGGGCAGAGCCCAGCGCCCGCCCGAGGGGGCGCTCAGCGCGGAGGCGGCAGCGCTGCTCCCCTCGGAGCCCTTAGCGCCGCAGCCCCTGGGCCTGGCGGGCTCAGGGATGTTCGGGCACCGGCGGGCGCGGCCGCGGGCAGCAGGGCCTGCGGCGGTGCCCCCTGGTGACTTGAGGCCAGGAGCTCGCGTTGCGCTGGGACAAGGGCGCCACGTTCCTGCATATTTCGTCCTTTATTTTGTACAAGTGGTAATGTTTGTATGTGCAAGAGCATGAAACAGGCAGTGCTGGTCTTGGGATCTCGTGGAAGAAAGGGGCTACACGCCGATACGTGGCTCTGTAGACCCGCTGGGCCTGTTTCCTATCACAGCCACTTATATATTCCACACCCCAGCTGTGGCTGGAAGATCTATTGACTTCAGCATCATGCAGCAGGCGGTTTTAGCAACTTAAGCAATGCCTTGCAAATAACTTTTTTTTTTTTTTTTTTTTTTAACTGCAATTTAATTACATGCGTTAGTCTTGCTACAAGAGTATCACACTCTGGCCATCCTCTGTAGTCAAATACTGCCACGGTATGGAAGCTGTTCACGCAACAGCAGCAGAACTGATAGAACAGTTCATAGTCGAGAAGAAGCTACCACAGGAGCAGATGGCACAGCTCTTCATGCATCTTGCTGCTTTTCTTCTTTGGCAGCCTGGAGACAGTTCTTTAAATTTTCTTTTCCGTCTTCCCGTATAAGTGCTACTTTATTGAGAAACACTGTTTAAGTAGGTTTTAAGTGTTTCTTTAAGCAGGAATACTTTGGAGAGTAGAAAGTAGCAGTGAGTTTTTATGTGTACCTTAATGTCTTCCATGATGGTTTCTCTGTCCAGTGGAGTGTCAGCTTCTCCTTTTCTGTAAGCAGGAACTTCTGGTATGGACTCCTATTTGCTAGGAGTGCTCATCTAGCTTCTCTCTGTCATCCTTCTTCAAAGCTAACACTCATCTAATATTTTTTCAAGACTCTCAGTAATTAATGTTTAAGTTTCTGTGTCCTATTTTCTTGCTGCAACGTAATTATTATTGTAATTTTCATGACTGCAGTGTTCTGAAGGGATCACAGGTGATTTTCGAACAAAAAGACATAGATAACCACTTGTGCTATTGTATTCATTTTCTCATTTTTATGTATTTGGGAATGAAGGGCAAGTTAGTTGAAATACTAGATGAAATTGCAACACAAATTTAGGGGGTTTTCTTTAGTTCTTTGCTTTGAACATTCAAAAATTTCTCATTGGAGTTTTTTAGCACTCTTTTTGAAGAAGAAATGTCCAAAGCTTAATTTATTGTGCAATTTGAATTTTACAAGAAATTCAGATATAAATAGGCATCGTTCATTCTTTTTTTTTCCTTGAAAATTTATATAATCTGTCTGGTCTCCTCAGTGCTAGTGAAGCTTCACAGAGTTCATCATCCATCTTGTATTCAGCAAGAATGGCTGACCCATTTGAAAGAATTCACAAAATAACAGTGACAGTTGGAGACCAAGAAAGCATGATCTATGATAGAAAGAAAGATTTATTTAGCTTAAAGACAAGTTTGAAGGGGAGATAATATAAGTGTTTAAAGTTGTAAAATGCTTTTGCACAGAAGAAAAGGAGACATTTTGTTCTTTGTATTCACAGGAAAAAAATGGAAATTACTGGAAAATACTGTTTAGGTGTTAGGGAAAAAGTTAAAATAATAAAAGATAAGAAGGTAATGAAATAGTTTTAGAAGGTTGTGAAATCTTCATCAAAGGTGTCTAAGAGAAGGCTAGGCAAATCCTTTTCAAAAAAGGGAACTGAGACTGACTTGGAAAGAAAGTCTTAGGACTTTGCTATTGGTTTTACTGGTCCTGAATCATAGGGAAGGGTTTAAAGGTCATCAAACAAAAGCCTTCAAGGAGCACAGGCTTTTTAACTCAGGTATGTCTACATGCTTTTTAGGAGGCAAACATGAACTCACACAAAGCAACTGATCTGAAAGCAGTATAGACACAACACACATGGCCCAGTGTCAAGCTGAAAAGGCCCAGTCAGGGTGATACTATTTTCTGAGTTCCAAATTGAAAACGTCTATCTCTATGTTGGCAATTTTTTTCTGAAAGACAAATCACTTAAACTACATTTAACTACAAACCCACTTCAAAATCCTGTGTTCATATGCTTTTATTTGAGTTCCAATTGAAGTTATGTGCAAAGAAAAATAGCAGTAAATGGTGATGTGATAAATCAGAAACATCTCACTTGCTGTTCTTTAATAGAAACCTCTGCAATGTGTTAATATGTATTTTTAGTGTTTCTTCTGTTCTTTGTGAGAACTGCAAAAGGCACATCCCCTCCCCCTGTTTCCCAGGAGACAAGAAAAAAAAAAGCAAAAAGGAGCTCCTTACCCCCATATCCCAGGAGACAAGATTCTGAGCCATTAACAAGAAAGCAGCTTCTTTTGTGCTCCTTAACTGCTCACTTAACAAACCTGCACACAGTGGGCAGGGGGAAGGGACAAATTCCTGCCTAGTTTCCAAGAACCAGCAAAACCATGACATTATCCATCCCTAATTTTTTCCTTTCCCATGCCACCATGCTCTATCAAATTAAACTTTTTGAACTCCATACATACATGCATTATACTAAACTATGTACACATCCACATACATACAGTACAAATACAGATACAGAATTATGGCCTGTTCACCCGAAGATAATATCTCCTTCAGGTATGCACCGGGTTTCTCCATCTTCTTGCATCACTACCATGTGAAACCGGGTCCTTGGGCAAAAACAATTCCACTAATGGATTTGCCTTTGCTCAAGGCAGGGTTAACCCAAACTGTTTTACCTAACATACCTCTCATGTAAATCACTGGGACTTTGTCTCCATCTACTGTGTGAAGGGACTGATTAGGCAGGGCCAGCTCAATTAACGGAGCCTCTAGTGTTGACTAACCATGTAACCTTTGCTAGGTGCTGATCTCAGTGTTTGAAAGTCCCTCCACCTAATGCTTTCAGGGTAGTCTTCAACAGTGGGAGCCCCTGGTGGTCTAGGGGAAATGACACTGCACTGTCACTGCAGAGACCCGGGTTCAATTCCTGGTCGGGGCCCCTCCCCAAGCAGATGGAGCTCGTTAGCCCGTAAGGCAATCCATCTACGTCCTGAGGGCCTCGCTGCCACCGTCCAAGCGTGCTTGGCCCCGGCAGATGAACCTAAGGATTAAAGGGTGGGCTCAGTTCCACGCACACTGTGTCTCACCTAAAAAATCCAATGCGCAGGCTGGAAGGTGGAAAGACCTTCCCCGGTTCTTCGTTCGCGAAGACTGGCCATTATTATTATAGTCTTCAACAGTTCATTACACTGTTCAACCTTCCTGGCGGCTGCTGCATGGTATGGTATGTGATAGACCCATTTAATGCCATGCTCTTTTGCCCAGGTGGTAACTATTCTTGAAGTGTATCCCTTTATCTGACTCAATTCACTCTGGGGTGCTGTGTCACCACAGGACCTGTTTTTCGAGGCCCAGGATGGTATTTCTGGCAGTAGTGCGAGGCACTGGCTGCATCTCCAGCCATCCAGTGGTGGCTTCCACCATGGTGAGCACATAGGACTTACCTTGATGGGTCTGCGGCAGTGTGATATAATCAACCTGCCAAGCCTCCCTGTATCTGTATTTACTCCAATGTCCACCATACCACAGGGGCTTCAGTCTCTTAGCCTGTTAAATGGCAGTGCATGTCTCACAGTCATGGATAACCTGGGAAAGGGCGTCCATGGTTAGATCCACCCCTTGGTCTTGTGCCCATCTGTAGGTGGCATCTCTGCCCTGATGGCTGGAGGCATCATGGGCCCATCTTGCTAAGAACAGTTCACCTTTGTGCTGCCAGTCTAGATCCACCTGTGACACCTCGAATTGTGCAGCTTGGTCTGCCTGTTCATTGTTGCGATGCTCTTCACTGGTTCGATTTTTGGGCACATGGGCATCTATGTGGCAAACTCTCACAGTCAGCTTCTCTACCCGGGTAGCAATGTCTCGCCATATATCAGTGGCCCAGATGGGTTTTCCTCTACATTTCCAATTGGCCTTCTTCTATCTGTCCAACCACCCCCACAGGGCATTGGCCACAATCCATGAATCCCTGTAGAGGTAAAGTTTTGGCCACTTCTCTCATTCAGCAATGTCCAATGCTAACTGGACAGCTTTGAGCTCTGCAAATTGGCTTGATTCACCTTCTACTTCAGTAGCTTCTGCAACTTGTTGTATGGGGCTCCATACAGCTGCTTTCCATTTACGTTTCATCCCTACAGTGTGGCAGGAACCATCAGTAAAGAGTGCATAGCATTTTTCTTCTGGTAGTTGGTTGTATGCTGGAGTTTCCTCCACCCGTACCACCTGTTCCCCTTCTTCTTCATCTGCTAGACTAAAGTTCTCACCTTCCGGCCAGTTCGTGATGATTTCTAGGATCCCAGGGCAATTTGGGTTTCTATTGCAGGCACACTGCATAATCAGAGTGATCCATTTGCTCCATGCAGCATCAGTGTCATGATGTGTAGAGGGTGTCTTCCCTTTGAACATCCAACTCAACACCAGTAGTCAAGGTGCCAGGAGCAGCTGTTCTTCTGTGCCAATCACCTCTGAGGCAGCTTGTACTCCCTCATAAGCTGCTAGGATATCCTTTTCTGTTGGAATGTAATTGGCTTCCAACCCTCTCTAGCTTCAGCTCCAGAATCCAAGTGGGCGGCCTCAGGTCTTGCCAGGCACCTTCTGCCAGAGGCTCCAGGAGAGGCCTTTATCCCCAGATGCAGAGTAGAGTACATTCTTCACATCTGGCCCTGTCCTGACTGGCCCAAGGGCTACAGCATGGCCAATCTCCTATTTAATCTGTTCAAATGTTTGCTGCTGTTCAGGACCCCACTGGAAGTCATTCTTCTTGCGGGTTACCAGATAGAGAGGGTGTACGATCTGGCCGTACTCGGGGACATGCATCGTCCAAAAACCTATGGCACCCAGAAAAGCCTGTGTTTCCTTCTTGCTAGTCGGTGGGACCATTGCTGTGATTTTATCAATGACTTTAGTCAGGATCTGACGACATCCATCTTGCCACTTTACTCCCAGGAACTGAATCTCTCGGGCAGGTCCCTTAACCTTACTCTTTTTGATGACAAACCCAGCTCCCAGGAGAATCTGTATGATCTTCTTTCCTTTCTTGGAAACTTCTTCTGCTGTGTTCCCCCATACAATGATGTCATCAATGTACTGCAGGTGTTCTGGGGCTTCCCCTTTCTCTAGTGTGGCCTGGATCAATCCGTGGCAGATGGTGGGACTGTTTCCACCCCTGGGGCAGTTGGTTCCACGTGTACTGCACGCCCCTCCACATGAAAGCAAACTGTGGCCTGCACTCTGCTACCAAGAGAATGGAGAACGCATTTGTGATGTCAGTAGTGGCATACCACCTCACTGCCTTAGACTCCAGCTCGTACTGGAGCTCCAGCATGTCTGGAACAGCAGCACTCAGGGGCGGGGTGGCTTCATTCAGGCCACGATAGTCCACAGTCAATCTCCATTCTCCGTCAGACTTACGCACAGGCCAGATGGGGCTGTTGAAGGGAGAGTGGATTTTGCTGGTCATTCCTTGGCCCTCCAGCTCACGCATCATCTTATGGATCACAGACTCTCAGTTCGTTTGGTACTGCCAACAATGCACTATTATAGTGGCAATTGGCACTCGCTGTTCCTCAACCTTCAACAGTCCCACAGCAGAAGGGTTCTCTGAGAGGCCAGGTAGTGAATTCAGCTGTTTAGCTGCCTCTGTCTCCACAGCAGTTATTCCAAAAGCCCATCTATGTTCCTTGGGGTCTTTGAAATACCCATTCCTAAGGTAGTCAATGCCCAGGATACATGGGGCATCTGGACCAGTCAAAATGGGGTGTTTCTGCCACTCCTTCCCGGTCAAGCTCACTTCAGCTTCCAACACAGTCAACTCTTGAGACCCTCCTGTCACCCCAGAAATGGAAATAGTCTCTGGTCCCACATGTCCTGAGGGCATTAACGTGCATTGAGCGCCAGTGTCAACCAAAGCCTTTGTGGTGGTTTTAATCTAGGCCTTCCCTGGTTACCAGTTTGTAACCAAGGAAAGGGCAGTGTTCCCAGTATTCCATATGATTTTTACATAAATCGTGGTATAAATAAGAGGGGAGAAGCAGCCTTCGTTCTCTTCTCTTCCACCGAACTTCGGGAACAGTGGGTCCTTGCGTTGGTCTCGCTTATCTAAGGCTGAGGCCTGCAGCATCCACTGACCTGCCACGTGGAAGCTTGGAGAGTGCTGACCGTGTGTGTGTCAGTCCTGTTTCTTTCTAAGGGATGTGGTGAGATTTGTTTTACTAGTTATTTTACTAGTTCTCGGGTTTGATTGCGCATATCTATTTGGTGTCCCTTTTTGTTTCCTTTTTCCCCTTTCCCTATCCCTTCGGGGAGTGTTTGGATTCCCGTTTGCTGTGTACATAGCATCTTAACTGTAATATACATAAAATATATTTTTTATATAACTAGCTTGGTTTTCGGGTTCTTCAATTTGCATAGTTTTTTTTCCTTTGCTCTGGGGAAGTAGAAAGGGGGGAAGAGAGGGGCTGCTACTGGGGGGTTGGGCATTTGGCAGGGAACCAAGTCGGAACCATCACAGCCTTATATTCTTGTGGGTCTGATGTGCCAGGCCATCGGATCCACACAGTCCAATAGACACGGTTGTCCGGTGACTCTACCTAGCTAGAGGCAGGGCCCCTCTAATACTAGTTTTCATCCTGTTTGTCACAGTTTTCCATCTGAATACCTGTGGGAGGTACCTTCTAGAGGGTCAGATCTGTGCCCACAGGATACTGGCTTTTTTCCTCTCCTTCAGCTCTTGTACTCGGGCTGCCAAGACATGGGTAGGTTTCCTGTCCCACTGTCTCATGTCTTCTCCATGGTCAAGTAGGAAATACCACAACTCAGTTCGTGAGGTCTGTCTACTCCGTCTAGCTGGGGATGTCTGGTTCTCACTGGTGCCACATGGGAACTGTTTCTCTCAGTCTTTCAGTTTCTCCTGTTGATCTTTTATTTGTGTAGTTAGAGTCGTGAGGTCATTGATCAAAGTCTATACAGAGGAAATGTGGGCTTGTAATGGTCCTTGGATAGTACTGTCTTACAACCAAAGTTTATTTGCTATAAACGTCACTGTCTCTCTCTTTTCCCCAGCCTCCAATGATGTCAGCTAACTGGCGTGTGCAGATGGCCCCATACGTATGGAGCTCCACCACATCTGTGGTGTACATTTAACCTTGTCAGGATCATCAGTGGCTTGCCCATCCCTTCCAAACAGCACCTCCAACAGTGCCATTTCCCTCAACCATAGGATCCCCTCCTCCATGGTTTTCCAGCCCTTTGCAAAATGGTCTGCCTGCAAGGAATGTCTGTAAATGAACCTCTCCCTCACACAGTTCAACAGCCGTGCCCAGAGAGACAGGGGCTTTGATTCTCTCACAAATGCCTCCTCAGTACCTATGTCCTGGGCAATAGACGTCAAGAACCTTGCTTCACTGCCATCAAGGTTTATGGCATCACCCATGGAGTCCCAAACTCGGATCATCCAGGTCAATATGGGCTCATTCGGATGATGAATAACGTCCGCCATGAAGTTCCATAGGTTGTCATACCATAAGGACTCAGTGATGATTTCTGGCTCCAGGTTGGCTGCCTGTGAGGGTCCTGCCTCCCCATCATCATCAACTGGGCAGGCCGATTTGGTCCTATATTTCCTCTTTTGGATAGGGGCAACCTCCATTGGCTTGTTCTGTCCCTTGGAATTGGCCTTATCTGGAGTCACCCTGGTATCAGGCATCTTGTTTTCGTCTTTTCCTTTTCTCTAAGAGGGCTGCACCATACTGAGCAACTTTCTGTAAGCAACGGCCAAAACCCCACATGCAGCTGCCAGCTGCCTCTCTATGGGTCTACCAGGACCTCTCTCCCTCACAGCTGTCATTATCTTTGTAGGGTTTAGGATTTTTTCGAGAGTGAGCTTCCATGTTGTAGGAGCTGAACAACTTTCTAGAAATTTACCCATATCTTCCCATAACCCATGCCATTTGAGGTTTCCACCCCTGGGGCCAGCTTCTGTACCCGTTCTTGATAATTCCTGGCCCTAGATACATATATTAGATATGACACTGTGGCACAAGCTTGCAAGAGAAGCCCAAAAAGTAAAACATCTCTGACATCCAAAGAGAAATTTAATTTCCCAGAGGCCATTGTATTAGAACCAAAGGGAAAATGGATGAAGGGTTGGGCAAATATACCCCCCTGTGTTTCTCTATAGGGATGTGTGTCATTATCCTTAAACCCCTAGAGGAGACATTGTAGGCAAGAGCAGTAGTGTATCCTTGAGAACATATCCCGGATGAAAATCACAGGTGCTGAGTTTGCCATGTCATAAACCCAATGCAAAAACTCAAACGTTCTTATAGTATCTGAGCTGAAATACACCGACAGATGGGACAGACATCTTGACATAATTATATGCCAGAGGAAAGCAATGACCCCAGACTTCATGGTGGCTATAGGTTCACAAACATGTATAAAATCACACAAGGGCAGTTATTCCTTTTCCACTTTTCCTCTCTCAGGTCCCACATTGGGCGCCAGAAATCTGAGCTTCCACTCCAACCTTGTTCCAGCCTCAGCAAGAAGCTTGAACTCCTCCCCCTGTTTCCCAAGAGACGAGAGGAAAAAAAAAGTAAAAAGGAGCTCATCACCCCCATATCCCAGGAGGCGAAATTCTGAGCCATTAGAAGAAAGCAGCTTCTTTTGTGCTCCTTAACTGCTCACTTAACAAACCTGCACACAGTGGGCAGGGGGAAGGAACAAATTCCTGCCTAGTTTCCAAGAACCAGCAAAACCATGACAGTTTCATAGTATTTGATTCAGAAAACAAAGCAGAAAAAGGAAAGGTAGAAATGGGGAAAATGCAAAAATCTGTATGACTCAGTAAGGCAAACTGCTCTTCAGACAGCCTATAGTTAAGGCCTCTAAGTTTTTTTCCTTAGTTAAAACTAAATAAAAATTAAAAGTTAAAATAGTTGCAAAATCAGATGTTTGGACTGGTAGAACTGTGATTCTTTTGATACTGATTTTTAGTTTTATACTCCAGCTTCCCCATCAGTGAGGACTGTGCACTTTAGCACTGTGAATAAGCAGAACTAGTATAGGGCTTGAGTTGAGATGTAGATGAAAAAGATTTTCTGATTTTTTTCATGTAGCTAGCACAAGGAGGTAAAACCAGAATTGGATTGAAAGAAAAGCTGGAGGACCTTTGAAGAAAGCATAACAAAAAGGGAAGACTTTGGAAACAGGTTAGAGAGGACCAGAGAGACATCAGAACACAGCAAGACACAAAGTAAAACAGAATATTTGTTATGTCGTTGATGATCCTTGTGGGCCCCTTCCAACTGTGATTCTGTGAATTTAGGTCTTTCTCCACAAGGAGGTTTATACAGGTCCATGGAAAGGTCTGTTGCCACCAGTGGTGTTGATCCGTCTACACAAGATAATTTAAAGGAGCAAGCCTCCAGGGGCATGTTGTAAGAGGAGTCTTTGTCTTGCATGGTTTTATGTCAGCATTCAGTTTTGTTATGTGGTATTAGATGTGTGTATGCTTATTTAATGTTTAGGATAGCAATAATTTATTTCTATGCACATATTCTGGGAAAAGGGGTGTTCCTTGCATTTTGTCTAAATATTGGACAAGTTTTTTGCTTGTTTGTTTGTTTGCTTTTGTTTGGTTTTACTTGTTTTGTTGTTGTTGCTTTCTAATTCTTTTATGGAACTGGAAATAAACCAAGTGTTTCACTTTACTATTGAAAACATCTAAGTGGAATGCTATAAAAGATCAAAGAATGTTTGTGACTAAGAAAAATTGTAGAACAGATTTTAAAACATATTTTGAAGTTACAAATATAAACATTTTAAATTAGAATTATATCCAAATTGAAGTACAGGTACTCTCCACAGATAGAAGGTAGACAATAGCATAGACATGGTAAATGGACCTATCTGTCTGCTGTCAGTACTTGGAAATTTCTAAAAGCTTCTATCTTCTGTGTGTAGTCCCACTTTCACTTTTCATCAGAATGAAACTTACATTCCATAATACAGGAGCCTACATTTTCCATATTCATAGAATTTAACAACTGATTTTAGGACTTTCTCACGAGAATTTCATTATATTTTCAGCCATCTTTATAACTTCAGTTAGGTAATTGTTTTTATTTTAGTATCAGTTAGTGAAATGCTACAGGGGTTTAGATTTATTTTTTTTTCTATTCAGTTGATCACATGATATAAAAAACCCTCTAAAGTTGCTAAGACTATCTGATTTCTCAACTACTTATTCTAGACAGCATTAGAAAATTAATTTGAAACTGTGCATGGCCTTTGTGGAGTACTGATAACAGTCTTCATATAAACTATAACTTAAATTTTTCTGGTTTTACTGGAAAATTATGCCAGTTGATAGTGCTTCTGAAATCAATTTACAAATATTCTTGGAAGAGCTGCAGTTGCATGCTTTCTGTTGTTGTAAACGAAACAAAACTACCTCCTGACACCTACATCTTCACAGTGGAGTCTGTCCATTGTCCTTAGATTCAGAAATAGAGAATTATTGACAGCATCTACCTGATTTTTAGAATAAAAAATGCATAAACATATTTGAGTTTTATCATTTGTTAATATTTACTGAATTTGGGAAGCTGACTTCTGGCTGTATTCAAAGAAAAAGATCTCACATGCATGTTAAATATCAATACAGTAATTTTTATTTTTAACAGACATCACAACCTTCAGCTGCTGCTCAGGAGTCTTGCAACGTATGGTATGTGAACTTAGAAGCCATTCTAGAGTGGGTGAATGTGTCATTGAAAAGGTAGATTTTTTTTTTTCCTTGCATCTTTACATTCAAAATGTGAAAAAACTGAGTGGAACAAGTTTCAAAAATGCTTTTCTGCCAAGGTCCACTGTATGTTACAGACACTTTATAGCTGGGGGAATTCTTCGCAGTAACTTCTGTCTCTACCATTTACAGATTTTTTTTTCTCCGTCTTAAATGATGTTTTGTTTTGTTTTTAATGTACGCAGAAATGCTACAAGTGATAAATTCTGTTTCCTGCTCCTATATAGATGAGTGTATTGTTTGTGCAAAAACCTGTCATGGGCACCTCTACATATTTGTCAATGCTTAATATTATATTTATTAACTAGGTTTTGGGGTTTGCTTTGTCTTGCTCACTATAGTACTTGTAGTACTAATATATATCTTGACATTGATAGTAAGAAACGTTTCCTCATAACGAAGAGTTTGTTAAGAGATCAGTTTTTGGAATATCATGTATTGTCTTTTATACTTAATTCACTATTATGTCATATGAGTAGAAAACAAACTCAAAGGTCTGATGACAAGCATCACTGCTTTTGAGTTTTTACTGCTCATTTGAGATTACAAACCATTTCATAACTTTTCTCTTGTACTGATTGCTTCAGCTGAGTATTTCACTAAGTTGTTTTAGGTCTGGAAGTTAATGTTTTTGCATAGATATTGATATTAATAAGCAGAAACAGTGCTTTTCTTTTGTCCTACAGATTTTCTTTGATGAGTCTTTGATTCTAATAAGCAAATGATATCTGCATTCTTTTCTGCTTAGACTTCAGTGTCTAAGTTTTACTATATTCTAAGTAACTTCTGTTCTAAGAAATCCACATTAAAATTGATGCACAAAGAAAAAATAAATATTATGACTATAAAACTAAGCATTCCAAAATTTTTAAAAAAATTTGTTTTCTGTTCATTGTGTTGCTCTACATTTATTTTGTTAAACGTTAATTAAATTATTTTTAAAATTAGCAGTCTCTTTTTCTTCTATGATGCCTAACAGAATGGTTATCTGTTAATTAACATTAATCTTGTAGGTGCTTTGAAAATTATGGGTCATGAGGTATTTCCTCACTTTACAAAATCGCCTAATCATGAATCCTTTATCATAAGGATGCAGTTTTTCTCAATACTTTGCCTGTTATATTATTTCAGTAAAATCAGATTCAATATTGATAGTAATATTATTCTTTTCATTCTTTGCTGTAATGGTATTCTTTTTACCTCTACCTTCTGCATTTGAAAACTTAGAAGGCCAGCTAGGAGACCTGGGAAATACAAAACCCATGGACTACCCAGAAAAGGCTTGACATATTTGCTCAAGGTTGCAGAGGAGCAGTGCTCCTCTGATGATGAAGTCAGAGAATGCAATTTTCTGTGAACACCTTCAACATCTTTGTGTTCATTTTGTCATTAAATATCCTAGAAACTCTTGCTTCAAACTCTCACTTCTCTGGCAAGATCCTGTGATTTTATGGATAAATGTATGGGGCTTAAAAAATTCTGAGTTATCTCCAGATCCTCCTGGCCTCTGAATACTTTTGTGATCATGTGTTATTTTCTCCTGTATGACTCCTGAATCAAAGGCTAAATCATTTTACATAAGCAAAAAGTCTATTTGCAGGCTGTAAAAACCCACTGCTTCCCAGCTGGTTCTCTTTCACCATCTGTCCCTGTTCTTAACTGATGTCCTTGGGTTTCATGCACATATTAGTATATAGATAATCTTCAGTGATTATACATATGTACCTAGTGCTGCTAGTGGCCATTATTGACCTGCATTTTCTTTTCCCCGTCACTTATCACTTGTTTTGGCTTCTTTTTCTAACCATTCCAATTTTTCCTCTTTATGCAGTCCAACATTAAATCTGTGTACCTTCAGCTCCTCTTCAGATCTTGCTAATTTTTTCCCTACCACCTCCTCCACTGGTAGGCTGTTACTTCTTTTACTGAGTCAGTGCTTCCACAGTCCATTGCCAAACTGATGCTAAATCAGTCTCAGGTTCCTTGTTACCACACCTCATCTCTCAGTGTCTCTGCATAGGGGACATAGACATGTCCTTCTTCTTTCTTACTGTCTCTTGCATTCCCATTTTTTTCCAGGCTCCTAGCTTTCTTTCATGAATCACTCTTCGTCTCCATTTGGAAATCCAGGATACTATTCCATGCCAGAAAAACTCAACAAAATCACTAGAAAGTGCTTTTCCCTTCATTTTAGTGCCTAGCCCCTGGCATCACCCAGAGGGTGGTTGTGCCCTGGAGCAGGCTCCTCAAGGAAGTGATCGCAGCACCAACCCTGACAGAGTTCAAGAAGCATTTGGATGATAGTCTCAGGCACATAGTATGACTCTTCAGGATAGCTATGTGCAGGGGCAGGAGCTGGACTTGATCCTTACGAGTCCCAACTCAGCATATTCTGAGATTGTGTGCTCTGTGATCTCAAAATGGAGTGCTGGAGAGTTAAAGTAAATCTCTGAACGAGCCTAATTTGTCTTTGGTAATAGCATATGGACACATTGGTCAGCCTCATAAACTTTGAGACTGCGCATGTTCAAGGAATTTTGAAGGATTTGAAAGCCTTTGCTTATGGGTAAACTGGCCTTTGGTTATATGTCAAGTAATTATTTTTTTCTCCAAGTTAAAAACGTGTCCAGATTTAAACAAATTTTCATAAGTGCGATAAAAGGCACATCTTTGATGCTTCATGTAATTTTGGGGTTTTAACGCACAAGGCAGGAGTAAGTTTCTCTGCTAAGTGTTTCCAGAATGTTTTCTGGCATTGTGTGTGAAAAATAACCTATTTTTCCACCCAAGTTGATGGGGGGTTTCTTCTGAAACTGCAAAATTGGTTTTACTAAAATTTTCTGTATCTTTCAATCAGACAAGTAGCAGTCATGGACACATCTTCCCAAATTACTTTGAAAGACATTTGCAACTGAAAGCAGTGCTTAAACTAAAAATGTTGGGCAGCTTCTGTATTCATGGCTCAACATCACTTTAGAAACATTAGTAAGTAAAGTGTGACTGGAGTTGATAATGTTTCTCATCTGGTCTTTGCTCCTGCAAACACCTGCATAACTTCAATCCTCAGCAGTGTTTCTTCTGATAGATGACTATATTTACTGAAAATACTAATAGTTGTGTACATATGTACTACTAATAATTGTGCGATTATGTAGGAGTTTAAATATATTTTATATGTATTTTCTTTTGAAAAAGTGCCTTCAAGATTGAAATTAAATTCATAAAATTACAAATAATGAAAATAACTGTCTCCATGTAGAGTATTAAGGATTTGTCATGGTCTCTGCACTTTGTGTTGTAAAGCTACATATACCAAAATACAAGTACCATTTCAAGCTTTGGTGGGGTAAACAAAGGGAAAAGCTATATTCTTTTCATAAGAAATCTCCTTCCACTGTACTTGGTATGCAAGATTTTATGGGTTTCCAGAACTCAGAACATTCAGCTGAGAAACTGTGCTTGCCAATTCCAGATTAACAAATGGCAAATTGATTTCACTGCTTTAAGAATCTAATGTTTTCATTAGTATTGCAGCATTATTCTATCTGTGGACAAGTTTTAAACATATTTCAAAGCTCCTGCATTTTGAAATGTGTGTTACAGATTTCTGAGTTAATAGTAGCAAGCCGAGTTTTGACCAGAAGATTATGGTGGTTTTTCTTTCCACAGTGAAGTCTTGGGGAAAAAAAAAAAAAAAGGTAAACCCTTTGACTAAAGGAGAAAATAACTCTAGTCATCATTTCTTACTCATTGATTTCCAGTGAACATGATGGGTGTTTTTCTTCTTTTGCTGTCAATAGGCAAAGTGGACAATTGGGAAACTGCACTGTCCATTCTGTGAGGCTTGCTTAGGGGGCTTTAAACTTTGTTTGCAACAAAAGATATTCCCATGGACAGTTAGTAAATATACATTTCTGCAAAACTCAAGCTGACTCTCAACCATCTTTCTCTGATAAATTGTCAAAATCATCAGGAAAACACGTGCCTGTCCTCAAAATGCAGTCTAGTTTTAGCAAGCATACCTGCCATGAAGTGGTAACTGCAACTTTAGAAATCAAAAATCAAGGGCTTTCCTATGTGGCCAGAAATAATAACCGTTCTGGAAGATTAACAGAAGCACTTTGTCTAGAAGTAAAATCTCCAAGACGTGAGATGAAAAGTAAAAAACTTCCCTTAAAGGCATTAAACCAAAACAGAAATCTCTCTTCTTCCTATTCTATGAATAATGCATGTACTGTAAAACCTCTTCACATAAGATCACATAGTTTGGATTTGCATATTAGAGAGAGACTGGTTTTTTCACCAGTGTTATATGAAACTTGCAGTATGGGAACAATCACCTCGGCCAAAATAAAAACCCACATGCTTATGCATAGGATGGCTTGCAGTAAGAAATATGGTAGTTCTTTTCAGGACCTGCATAGTTCCAGTGCTGACAAACTACAAAACCAATTTTGAATTACATCATTTACCACATTACTATACAGAGGAACAGAAAGTGAGTTTGGAGCTCATGGGCAATCTTCTGCGAGTGTCGTTGCTGATAGGTCACCATTTGTGATGAAACTTTCTTCACCTACAAGGGCTGTATAACACAAAGATTGCATCACAGCTGTTGGTCTTGTACAGCCTACAAGTATTTCCTTCAATCAAAAGCTGAGAAAGGAAAAAGAAGCAAGTTGAAAAGCTTGAGGAGAAAGCAAAGGCGGCGAGAACGATAGGTACGGAAGCAAGTAGGTGATGAAAATTAATTATGCTACTTTTTTTGGTAAAGTTTGACTTACTTATTCTGACTTTCTTTTTTGCTGTCTCCTAATACTGGTAGAACTGTCTAGAGTTAGATATCCCGCAAACAAGGATTTATGACCCCTTCCTACATGTATTTTTTTGATAATTGAATCACGTTTTTTTCTGTGCAAAATCTAACAACAGTGAGTTGGCCTTCTTATTGCTTTATGGTGTTATAAGAAATTTGAAGTGGAAAAAAAGGCAGTGAAATACAGTGAAATTTAATCAAATTAAGTGATTAAAGAAAAACTGAATATTTAAATCTTCTAAATGAGAAACTCTAGCATTTCAGTGTTACCAAACTTTTAACTAATGGCATTTTGAGTTAACTTTACAGTTAAGAATGTTTCAAAGATGTTTGCATTTATTATTTATCATAACACAAATATTGTTCTATGAGTAAGGAATTGATTGTTGTATTTATCGTAACACAAATATTTTTCTATGAGTAAAGAATTGATTAAAATACTAGTCTTTAGTAGATAAATATTTGGTCTACAAATCTAACATAAAATGTTACATGTTCTTACCAATTGTACAACCATAGTTTTTTTCTTCAAACCATCTAAAGCAGAACAGGATTAAAGGCATAGATAGTCATGCAATTTTTGGTGGAAGGCAGAGGCGAAAGGCCACGAATGAGTCTTAAAAGGCTTAAGGCAGTTTTTGTTTTCTCTGAAATGTAGTAGAAAGACTAGTGATATATATGCCTTTAAAAGAAAATTTCTTATCATAATTTCTGCTATGAAATACTGTGCAGTCAGTAAGAGAAAATATATTAATCAGATAAGTCGTATCTATTCAAGAAATTATTCCTGCTTTGGGTAAGTTTGTCAAGTGAATTCAAGATTAAGAGAGAGATAGTTTGAGGCTGTCTCCCTCTCAATTAAATGTGAGAACCAGCTTGAAAATGAAATGGGTCTGGGACATGCTATGGGGGTTTTCAGTATGGTATGCATACTGAAAAGTTTCCATCTTTCATTTTTGGGAAGGGTTTAATTTGCCCAAAGACTCAAATTGACATTGTGGCCTTTTGAACAAAACTTGTTCTTATTTTGTAAAATGCATCTCTGAAGCTGAGAGCAAAGAACATCCAAATTTGGATGCCTTAATTTGAATACTGGTTTTCTAATCAGTCTAAAGATTCTTAGGTGTCTGAGTCCCTAAAATAGCTTTAAAAATTCCAGGCCTTATGATGATGTACAAGCACAGTGTACATGAGCAAAGTTGTGTCATCTGCAGTCTCTCCAGACACTTTAATATTTGTTAAATGTTACTCTCAAGAGTAAAATGGTATACAAAATTTCCAAACTTGTGATATCTAATAAAGAAAAATACTTTCAAATCTTCTTCTTGTTAAAACATACCTAACCAATTCCTACATTATTTTAATTATTTACATTCTATAACAAATTATATACAGTTGTTAAATCTGATAAGACTCATCAGTAAGCATATGGTTTCCAAAGGAAAAAAAATTAAAATTAGTATGTAAACTAAATAATCTGGGTTTGAATAGTAGTTTTGAGAAGAAGGTATTTTGGATTTGCATTGATTCCTTTAACCTTCGTGAGAGTCTGCAGTCAGGGCATGGAACGTTTAAATTGGATCTACTTCTCATAAAGTGTCAAGCAGCATGTGTGACTAGTTCAGTTGTGTTTCCGATCACTGAGATGCCAGGAATATGTGAATCTAGAAAATCACATCCTCTGTACAGTCTGACATGTCACAAATAGGGATAATCCTCTGCCACACGCTCCATGTTATGGTAGCTCACCTCTGGTGTCAGTATCCTCCCTTTTCTTGGAAGGTCTACTTGCTATTGTTTTTCTTTAGCATTCTAACGATCCTCCTTGTCAAAATGTGCATTTTGTTGCTGTGGTACTTTCAATAGGAAGCTGATCTGTGGTACTTCATAAACATGATTTCTAACATACTTAGCATGTATTCTTAAGCATTCAGTAAAACTTCATGAAGTGAAAAAAGAATAAACCTCTGAGGGGATGGAGCAAAAGAGTTTTGATAAATGACTAGGGGAAGTATGTAATTTAAGCACTCTTTAAGACATACTGATGTTAGGTGAATATCTTCTAAGCTATTAGAAGCTATTTTATCTTTAGTTAAAGCTTTTCTGGAAAGCAAGCCAAAGAAAGCAGACCTATTCAGCCTTTGGAATTTCTTTGTTAGATGCATGGGCTGCTCTTCTAAGCTTATTTTGTTGTGAGATAACTTATCTGCTGAAGGGTTTTTTTCTGTATTTCAGAAAGCCAAAGTGTGGCCATAAATGTTGTGTTGTGGCAGAATGCGACTATGTTATTAAATTGAAGTATACACACCTTGTAAATTACACATTGTAAATGTGTAATTGTACACATTGTAAATAGGAGCAAGTCTGTGAGGTCCTGAACTGCACTTGCCTCCAGAGGCTTGCACTGGTGCAGGTTCTAAGATGTAGGTGCATGTAGCGAGTCAATAACTAAACGATCCCAGGGGAGGCAAGAAACTGGAATGGTTTATTGGACTTATAAGTTCATTTTAAAGGGTTTAGGCTTTACATATTCAACAGGGGGTTGGAATTATTACAATTTATTACAAAATAGAGGGGGTTAGGGGATGACATAAGGGGAAAACACAAGTTAACAAATTTGGGGTCTTAACAATTACCTCATGGGGAAAACCCCACTTTATCTTAGGGGATTTTACAGGGGGGAACAGATAGTTGGTTCTACAGGATGCAGGGTTTCAGGGAACACAAAGGGAGAGATAAGGTACAAATAGTCTTCTGCATAGGTTTGATGAAATCAAGGTATGGACTCTCTGGGCTGAGACAGGTCAATCAATACCAGTGATATCTCGTTTTATTCTCAAACCGAGGTTTTTTTCCTAACTGTCATAGTTCACGGCTTTCTGCAAAGTCCACTCAAATCCCTCTCTGCAGATATCATATTTTGGGATCCAACAGGTGCAGGACTGAGCTAGATATCCAATAGCAGAGGGACCCAAGCTTCCTCTGCCTGTTCTTGCAAGGAACTGCTCTTAATGCCTGTGAGGGAGATGCTTGCATTTTGTGTGTGCACATCTGTGTTCACAGGGGATTTTTAGGTTTCTGTTAGGATGTGATTATATTGTTGGTGCATGATAATTATATAAATTCTTAGGTTATGAGAATAACTACTTAAGTCTAGGAATTGGCAGTATTAGTAATGGGTCTTGTTATTATTATTATAGCTAGGAGGATGAAGTATTTCTTTTAAAAATTCCATTTTGGGTATATCTTGTTATATATTTACATCATTTGGTAATGCATACAGTGTATATTAATTTTCTGAAAGATCTCAGACAGAAATACCATTTGTGGCTGTTCCAGTTATATTTGCTTTCTCCTCACAGTCATTTTACATAGAGGAAGGTTACATAGTCAGCTTCAAAACTGCAGTATCCGTTTGGATCCTGATTCATTGGGGAAAAAAATATCGGCACTTTTTTGCGTAATTTCTTAATGACGCTTTACCAGTTCTTTTGTATCTTTTTGAAAACATCAATGTTTTGTCTTATGAAGGTGACTAATGGTTTCTTGGATACTGAGAGTTTCCAAGAAGTGAGTTTGTGTTCATGCTCCCAGTGTTAATCTGAACTCAGGAGAAACAGATAGGTAGGATACTTCATAGTCTACCCACACTGTCAGGTTTTGTTATCTCACCCTGCAGCCTTCAGTTTTCATGTCCGTAATCATGTCCTCTAGCAACTTGTAGTGAAAGTGCTCTAGAAGTCTTGTAGTGAAGGTGCTAGGTTTCAAAGGTTTAACTTCTGACCAAAGTTCGTTTAATCTATGCAAGTCTCTTTTTCAGGTATAAATTGGTGTACAATTCTTTTTCTTGCATTGTAATGTTTGTATTGAAACTGTAAATGCTTCAAGTGTTCAGTTTTGCATTTATGCACTTGGATTTCAGTTACTCCTTCTATGATACTGATTACAAGAATTAATTGTCCTCAAACTATTTATGGACTTCTCAACTGGCTGCTGAAGGGCTAAAAGCATTATTTAGTGTTGGCACCAAAGTAAATCAGGAAGGGAATGAGTTGAAATGAAATCACAGCTAGAGTAGGCAAACAGTAACTATAAAGTTTCAGTTGAGAACTTTGTTAGGGAAATATGAGGACCTGGAGGAATACTATGTCTTTCTTGAGTGACTTAAAGAGTAATGAAGATTAAATATTAAGATAAAGCTTTCCAATCTGCGGAAGAGGGAAACTCTAATTTCAGTGTCTGAGAACCACTCCTGCTCTTATGTTTAAGGCATTCTTATGTTTAAATCCTTCACTGAGAGCAGCTGATGGTTTCTTTCTATTTACTCCAGAATCAATTTGTGGTCATTTTTGTGCATTTGGTTACGTGATGAAGTCTTGTCTCGGGACCGGGAGACAGACCAGCGATGGGGGTTCTTGCCTTGCCTGCAGATGGTAAGATGGCAATAGCAAGTGCTGGCAGGTTAGGTTCAGGTATTGCGTGCAGTGCCCCAAAAAGAGAGACAAGAGACATGACATGAACACCAGGCCAGCCAAAAGCCGATCCATTTATTAAATAAAATTAAGGGGTTTTTATACCCCTGATGGAAGATTAATCTAGAAAAAGGGTGGAACACAGGCAGAGCATGCAAATCCACTACACGTAATTGGGTGATATCTAATACATAAACATAATAGGGAGTGAACATGGGTGGAGAGAACTAGGGGTAACCCGATTGGACAGTACTACACAGTAGACTGACCAATAATATGCTGTGTCCATGCCTGTCAGGCGCTAAGTCCATGAAGGGAGAAGGGTTCTGGAGGGAGAAAGCAACCTAATAATTATGTTTTAATAAACTTAACCACTACAGACAGTCTTTTCAGGCTTATTGAGGCTGATCAAAGGTCTTAACCATCTTATTTCTCCACTCCTTGAATGTTGTTTCCACTTCCATGCTGTTTTTCCACTTCTCAAAGGCATAATCCATATCTTCGTAGTCATTTTCACCCCCAACAGTTACGAACTTCTTTACCTTCACTCTCTGTTTACTGATCTCCAGCTTCATGCTACATCCAAATTACCATATGTGGTGCCTTTCATGTGAGATAGTTACTTTGTTCCGTTGGTTATCATTAAAACATTCTGTGGAGGGCCAAGTCTGCATTTCTTTAACAGACCTCTGGGAAGTTTCTCATATCTGTCATAGTTTCCAGTGCCAAGCCAGGGCTCTATTTCTCAATACCTATGCTGTCTTTAGCAGGCCTGCATTTCTTTACATCACTATATTAGAGATGCAGCTGACTAATTATACATGGAACAACTGCTGTCAGTGGTTGCACCATACAAAGATAGCAAAAGAAAAACAAATTGGCCAGAGGCGTCTGGTCAGTTAGAAAAATTGCTGTCACAGCTAAATGAAGTAAAGTCAAGCAGCAGGCAGGGCAGGGGGAGTTTAGCCAGAGCAAGTATGGCCAGCCTCAGCTCTGATGCCTCAGAAGTTCAGTGCTGAGCTTGTAGCTGTTCCTAGAAGCAGCAATACTGCATAACATGGCTGTGTAATTACAAGGAGCAGTATCTTTTTTGACTTGTTGATAAAAGAAGGGGAGAAATTTAGGGCATGAGTAGCTTCTGAGCCAGAGTTTGTCTTATCTTTGCTTTTGCTCTGGCTGTTAACTATGTGACTTTTGTAATTATCACATTTATTCTGTCACTGATTATAAACTGGATTAAGAAGAAGGTATTAAGAGTAATGGATTCAGACCCAAACACATGACTTACCTTTGTTAAATTGCATTTGTGGTTTCTGTAGCAATTGTACCTGAGTAAAACAGCATATGAAAGCTGCTGGTTTCTGAAGTATGTCTGGAGCTCCTGTTGTAAGTCTTTAAACGCCAACAATTTTGAGTTTAATTACTTTTAGCTGCAGTCTTTTTATGTCATTATTTGAGATTTCAGCTTTGAGGTTGTTGTCCGGCCTCTTCTAGTGTTTAATAGGTCTTTTAAACAACTTGGTGCTAATAATTGACAGCTTTGCAAATTTGCTAGGGATTTTTCAGGAAGAAACTTTGCTTGTGTTGTGTTATAAATTGTGTTGTAAATTACTTAACCCTTAACTCATGTGTTGGAAAGGAGCAAAAATTTTTCAGGATGCTAGTGGATAAATACATTGTATCGGGATTGTCTCAGTGTCTCTGTATGTAATGTAATATATTTGTGATCATCTTGAAGCTAGGAGAGAGAGAGAGAGAGAGAGAGAGAGAGAGAGAGAGAGAGAGAGAGAGAGAGAGAAATTAGACTATAGTATAGCTGTACTGTGGTAATAGCTTTACTGAAGGCCAAAATAGGTGGCTGTCCTGTGAACATATTCCTTCATTTAAGTGAAATACATGTTAATAAGTTTCTTGTCTATAAACTGATTTTAGAATGTAATGATTTTATAGAATGATCTCAGCATAGCAGAATTCCATGAGCTGTTATGCATTATGTGCCTGTCTTGCAAAAGAGGGAGAGGATCATCTGCTACTTCTTGTTCCAGGCCACCTTTGGTGGTTAGTATGCTAAGAAAAGGCACTAGTGTTCACTGACATACTTGTGCTTTTCCCATTTCTTGGTAATGTGTAGTAGAAGAGGAACACACAAAGTCTCCAGATGCAGCCACCTCTACCTTAAATAGTACTGTTTTACTGATAGTGCTAGAACCCAAAGGATCAGTGGCTGGGGTAATGTATCTTACTGGATGAAAACCCCAAAAGAAAGAAACTAAGCCCATTTAAGAGAGTTACATATTTTATTGTTGACTGATTAGCCTAGAATTATAGAAATACTGTATGCTTTTTTTATATATATAAAATTTAAGGTTTAGAAAGTATTATTTTAGTTTTCTAGAAGCTCACAGACAACTTAGATCATAAGAATTTGTGAGACTTGCACTCCCTCAGCTGAGAAAGACAATGAGCTGTTTGTGTAGGTGGGTTGCAGTACTGTGCAGTTAGGTCAATCCCATAATTTCAGCAGGTGTTTTTATTAGAAAGGTAGAGTGAAGAGCAGACTAAATTGCAGTTGTAAAGATGCCTTGTAGCAGATGAAAACCAAAGCTCAACAATGGCATGAACAAGAATATGAGTACTTTCGTATTTATGAGTATTACTGTGTAGTACCAGAACAATGTCAAATACACAGAAA
Organism: Empidonax traillii; assembly: GCF_003031625.1. Taxonomy (NCBI): domain Eukaryota; kingdom Metazoa; phylum Chordata; class Aves; order Passeriformes; family Tyrannidae; genus Empidonax; species Empidonax traillii. Next base: position 132,563 of record NW_020955413.1, read on the forward strand.
GGAGAAAATTTAAGAAAATTTAAGAAAAGAATGTATTGTTATAAATTTGACAGAATTTTGTGCCCTTAGTTCTTAGTTTTTACAAATTATTACTGACTCAGTGACTATTTCTCTTTGGTTTTCATGGTACCTAACTTTCTGAATACATATAAACTGAGATAATTTAAATGTGACTTGCACAGAGATTTATGGTAAATGTTGATCTTGGTGCTTCAAAATTCTTTTTTTTTCCCAGGAAAATAAAATTCCTAACACATGGAGCAAGTAAAGCTCTCTACTGTTTCATAGAATCAGAATCATAGAATGATTTGAACTGGAAGGGAAATTAAAATCTTGTAGTTCCAACCCCTCTGCCATGGGCAGGGATACCTTCCACTAGATCAGATTGTTCAAAGCCCCATCCAACATGGCCTTGAACACTGCTAGGGATGACAAAACCACAACTATTTCGTCATGCTTTGCAGCAGACAATGTATCTATGAATGTTTCTAATCCATGACCCCCCCCATTAACTTCTATAGCATCTAGCTCCTAAGCATGTTTTTCCTCATGTCTGCTTTTGAGAAAAAATAACACTATCTGAAAACAATTTTTTTTTACACTACTTTCACTATATTAGGTGAAACCTCAGGCAGTCGCTAAGAAATCACTGTACACATTCAAAAGAAGTTATGCTAACAGAACAGATTAGATTTAGTACAAACTTACTATTTCTGAAGTTGATAAGGAATCAATGATTCTAGCAGGAAATGGCAAAGTTAAAGTAGCAAATTAGTGAAATGAATTATTATGTATAGTACTGCAAAATACTGAAGAGGTGTTGTATGGTAATTGCCTTTCAGAATTAAGAAAATAATATAAAAGTAAGGAAAGATAGCACCTACTATTACAGCTGAAGAAACTGGCACTCTTTTAGGCAAATGAATATCTTTTTCACATACAAAGTACAAGTCTGTACCAATAAGTTAGGTAAAGCAAACGTTTTCTATGTTATGACCTAGCATTCTGATGAGTGTAAAGCTATGGCCTCATAATTTTTTTAAGCTAGTTACTTGCAAGACTTTATTTGGTACAGTGCTTTTTCTGATATCATGTGGTTCCCAAATGCTTTAAAAAATTTATAAATTAAAATGATTGCACATCAGAAGGGAAAGGATACCCTTATGGATGACTTAGCTAAAAACATACTTCACATTTAATACAGTTCAGAACTAGGGGAGTGGAATGTGCAGTTACTTGGTTTGGGGTTTTTTTCAAGAGTATGTCTGCTTTATGAGAGAATTATAGAAATCTGTCAGTTCCCACTGTTGGAAATTTTTGAAAATGCTGTCAGTCAGAGGAAACATATTCATTACACAAGGCTTTCTCTATAATTTCTCTATATTTCATTATAAAAGAAAGCCAGCAATTTGACAAAAAGTTAATCAAATCTTAATATATTGTAGCTCAAAAAGTTGAATTTGAAGTTATCTCATTTTCATATTTTATATATCTCATTTTCTTTTGTGTACAGAGTGAAGAGAGCTTGCATTACTTGGACTAATCAATTCTGTATGATTGTTAAAAGTATGCAGAATCAAATGATGTTATGAACACTCAAAAAAAGTAAATAATTTGATGGTTCTCCCAACTTTTATTTCACTTGTATGCTCTTCAATGGATTTTAAAAGCTATTTTGAATTTTGATTTGGATTTAAGAGTTTTTGCTAAAGTGCACTTCTAATACAGATTCTGAAGCAAATTGCAAATGATTAGCTAGCAGCTTGAGAACTAGAATGTGATGTTATCTAAGGGAGACTGAGCAGAAGCAACTGGTGAAGAAAAAACAGAGTAAGAAAAAAGAGTTCTGTGGACTTTTTTAAAAGTCTTAATTAAAAGATGAAAATAGATGCAATTTAGAATGTCTCAGCTTTTCAGATTAAAATTAGTATGTCTCAGGAAGAGGAGAGTTAGAATTGAAGTGCAACTCTGAAATGCATTTTACTGGAAAAACAAAACTCCCATCTGTGTGCTTACTCTACTGTTTTTCTTGTCATATTAATTTTCATGCCAAGCAATCTACTTAAGAAAACAAGTCGTAGAAGGCATTTAATTAATAAGAAACAGAGCAAAGAACATTCGTCAAAACATGAAAAAGATCAGACAAGGTGAAGGAAGAAAAATGCATTAAAGAGTGAAAGGAACAGTGCAATGTGGAGTGTTTTATTCAGCTGGGTCCCTGAGTTGGAAAGAGTAGATGATTTTGGAGCATTCTGGCTGTGTTACAGTTGGATGTAGCAGAATGTTTGTTAAGAAACAACAACCAAACATATGAATAGAATGAAACATTACACCTGTGATCCTGGAAAATGCTAAAAGCTATGTGCCAGTCATTCACATGGAAATAAATTTACAGTCTTCTTTTTTGTGGCTTGCCTCAATGTTTTCTATCCTCCTTATTCATTTCAGCCACAATTGATGATGATGTAAATTTTATTCAGGTAACTGCTAATCTTTAGGAAAGTTGAAGAAGTCAGGTACACATGGGAAACTCTTAAATGATGAATGATGAATGATTTGCTGTTCCTGGTGCACAGCTCAAGGAAGAGGTAGAGAGGCTGAGAAGCATTAGGGAAAGTGAAAGGGAAACAGACTGGTGGAGTCACACCCTTTCGACCCCCAAGGAAGTCCATCAGGAGACAGTGATTCCCTGCCCCTCCTGCTGTCAGGCAGATGGAGCAAAATGAGAGGATGGGGTGGAATGGAAACAGGTCCCTATTCAAAGAGGTAAAAGAACACCCTTTTGACCCCCATCACCTCCCCGGGTGCCCTTGAACAACAGATATGATGCCCTAGACTCAGAAAGTCAAGTAGAGATCAGGCAAGAGGAAGATCTGTCTGCAGGTTGCGCCCTGTCTACCAGATGGGTTACAACTACAGCTATAAGAAAAAAAAGAAGGGTAGTTGTGGTAGGTGACTCCTTTTTGAGGGGAACTGAGGGCCCTATATGTTGACCAGACCCATCCCACAGGGAGGTTTGCTGCCTTCCCTGAGCCAGGGTGAGGGACGTTGGTAAGAGACTTCTGAGCTAATTCGAACCTCAGATTATTATCCACTCTTGGTAATCCAGGCTGGCAGTGATGATATTAATAGAAGAAGTGCCAGAGCAGTCAAAAAGGATTTCAAGGCATTGGGTAGATCAGTTCATGGGACAGGCGCACAGGTAGTATTTGCCTCAGTTCCTGTACTTCCTGGAATGAATGATGAGATGAATGAGGAAAAGACTAGGAAAGCCTACCTTATCAATTGGTGGCTAAAGGATTGGTGCCACCGTCAAAATTTTGGTTTTTTTGACCATGGGGCAAACTCCACAGTACCCAGTCTTCTTAAATCAGATGGGCTTTATGTATCTAAGAGGGGCAAAAGGACTGTAACCCATAAGTTAGCGGGGCTCATCAGGAGGGCTTTAAACTAGGTTGGAAGGGGGAAGGGATTGAATACAGGCTCTCCAAAGAGAAGCCCAGGGATGAAGAGCCTGAGTTAAGAGCAAAATCAGCAGCCCAGCTGAAGTGCATGTACACTAATGCACACAGCATGGGCAACAAACAGGAGGAGCTGGAAGCCGTTGTGCAGCAGGAAAGCTGTGATGTGGTCGCCATCACAGAAACGGGGTGGGATGACCCGCATGACGGGAGAGCTGCCATGGATGGCTAAAAGCTCTTCAGAAAGTACAGGCAGGGTAGGAGAGGTGGAGGGATAACTCTATATGTCAGAGAGTCCCTTGACTCTGTAGAACTTGAGGTCACCAATTATGAGTGCCTGTGGATCAGAATCAGGGGGAAGGCCCACAAGGCTGACATCCTAATGCGAGTCTGTTATAGACCACCCAACCAGGATGATGAAAGGGATGAATTATTCTATAAGCAGCTGGCAGATGTCTCCAAATCGCCAGCCCTTGTTCTTGTGGGCGACTTCAACTTGCCAGATGTCTGCTGGGAGCTCAACACAGCAGAGAAGAGGCAGTCTAAGAGATTCCTGGAGTGTATAGAGGACAATTTCCTGCTCCAGCTGCTAAATGAACCTACCAGGGGTGGGGCCCCACTAGACCTGTTGTTTACAGAGAGGGGCTGGTGGGAGATGTGGTGGTCAGAGGCCACCTGGGGAACAGTGACCATGAAGTAATAGAGTTTGCAATACTCAGGGATACAAGGAAGGCCACCAATAAAACATCTACGCTGGACTTCCAGAGGGCAGATTCTGGCCTGTTCAGAAGAGTGGTCCAGAGCATACCCTGGGAAAAAAACCCTTGAAACCAAGGGAGTACAGGAAGGATGGATGTGCTTCAAGAGAGAAGTCTTGAGTGCACAGGAACAGGCTGTACCAGTGTGCCAAAAGGCAAGCTGGCGGGGTAGACAACCAACTTGGTTGAACAGGGAGATTCTGAAGGAAATCAGGGATAAAAAGAGAGCTTACAGACTATGGAAAATAGGGCTGGCTACTCAGGATGAGTTTAGGAGTATAACTAGGTCATGCAGAAAGAAAATTAGAGAGACAAAAGTGCAATTTGAAGTCAATTTGGCTACTTCTGTTAAGGATAACAAAAAGCGTTTCTATAAATACATTAATAACAAAAGGAGGGGCAAGAAAAGCCTCCATTCCTTGTTGGACTTGGGGGGGAAATAGTTAACAGGGATGAAGAGAAGGCTGAGAGACTTAACACCTACTTTGCCTCAGTATTCACCAGTAGGGCAACTGTCCTCTGGAGCTGGTAGACAGGGACAGGAAGCCAAACAGCCCCCCTGTGTTCCAGGAGGAAGTAGTCAGTGACTTACTGAGCCACCTGGATCCACACAAGTCCATGGGACCAGATGGGATCCATCCTAGGGTGATGAGGAAGGTGGCAGAAGAGCTTGTCAAGCCGCTCTCCATCATTTACCAACAGTCCTGGCTCCATGGGGAGGTCCCATATGATTGGAAGTTGGCCAGTGTCACGCCAATCTACAAAAAGGGCTGCAAGGAGGACCCGGGAAACTACAGGCCTGTCAGCCTGACCTCAGTGCCTGGCAAGGTTATGGAGCAGATCATCCTGAGTGCAGTCATGCAGCACCTACAGGATGGAAAAGGGATCAGAGCCAGCCAGCACAGGTTTAGGAAGGGCAGGTCCTGTCTGACCAACCTGATCTCCTTTTACGATCAGGTGATCCACCTGGTGGATGAGGGGAAGGCTGTGGATGTGTCTATCTGGACTTCAGCAAAGCCTGTGACACCATCTCCCACAGCATTCTCCAGGAAAAGCTGGCAGCCCATGGCTTGGACAGGGGCACTCTGTGCTGGGTCAGGAACTGGCTGGAGGGCCGGGCCCAGAGAGTGCTGGTGAATGGGGCTGCATCCAGTTGGCGGCCGGTCACCAGTGGTGGCCCCCAGGGATCAGTGCTGGGCCCAGTCCTGTTTAACATCTTTATTGATGATTTAGATGAGGGGATTGAGTCCACCATTAGCAAATTTGCAGATGACACCAAGTTGGGAGGGAGTGTCGGCCTGCTGGAAGGCAGGAGGGCTCTGCAGAGGGATCTGGATAGACTGGAGAGATGGGCTGATTCCAGTGGGATGAAGTTCAACAAGGCCAAGTGCCGGGTCCTGCACTTTGGCCACAACAACCTCCTGCAGCGCTACAGGCTGGGCACAGTGGCTGGAGAGCAGCCAGGCAGAAAGGGATCTGGGGGTGCTGATCGACAGGAGGCTGAACATGAGCCAGCAGTGTGCCCAGGTGGCCAAGAAGGCCAATGGCATCCTGGCCTGCATCAGGAACAGTGTGGCCAGCAGGAGCAGGAAAGTGATTCTTCCCCTGTACTCAGCACTGGTGAGGCCACACCTGGAATGCTGTGTCCAGTTCTGGGCCCCTCAGTTCAGAAAAGACATTGAGGTGCTGGAGCAGGTCCAGAGAAGAGCAACGAGGCTGGTGAAGGGACTTGAGCACAAGTCCTGTGAGGAGAGGCTGAGGGAGCTGGGGTTGTTTAGTCTGGAGAAGAGGAGGCTCAGGGGAGATCTCATCACTCTCTACAACTCCCTGAAAGGAGGTTGTAGCCAGGTGGAGGTCAGTCTCTTCTCCCAGGCAATCAGCAGTAGGACAAGAGGGTACGGGCTCAAGCTCTGCCAGGGGAGGTTTAGGTTGGATATTAGAAAGAAGTTCTTTCCAGAGTGATCAGGCACTGGAATGGCCTGCCCAGAGAGGTGGTGGCTTCACCGTCCCTGGAGGTTTTTAAGATGAGGCTGGATGTGGCACTGAGTGCCATGATCTAGTCATCACAGAGGGGTTGGATCAAGGGTTGGGCTTGATTATGTCAGAGGTCTCTTCCAACCCAGTTAATTCTATGATTCTATGATTCTATGCTCTAATGTGTGAAATGTGTGAACTTTACAAAAGGAAAAGATACCAGTCACAGAGCAAAAATCTGTAGAAACCAACCCCACTGTAGCAGACAAGCCAACACTGGCACATCCAGAAGAGTATATCCTAGATAGAACCTGCTGTTCTTCAGTCAGATTAATTTGCTTTTATTCTTAAAGTCTGGTGCATACCAAATACACTTGTTTAAAGAACTATTTGTTTGTTTTCTTGACAACACTGGAAAACAGGATTCTAGAGTAGTAAAGAGAAAAATGTAGCATTGTATATGGTATATATTATTTACATTTTTTCCAGCTGTTAATTGGGTTTGGTGCTCCATCTCGCTTTCTAAAAGATAGACAAGGTTGTAGGAAAAGATACATGAAGAGATTGTTTAAAGAGTAGATACAGGCAGACCTCGTAGTTCCTCTTGGCTACATAACGACACACCTTGTACTGTTAAGTAGTGCTTCTTTTGAGCTGGGTCCAAAATCCAGTTGAAGTGAGCATATTAATTATGTTACAGAAAGGAGTAATACTGGTTTTAGTATATTAGCAAACTGAAATTGAGATTTATGCCTTAGAAAAAATGCTGAGCAGAAAGAGATTTCTTCCAGATGATCAAATCTCTTCGTCAAGGCCTACTAAACTGAAAGACATAACACCATTTTTGTAGTTGCTATTTCCATCTGCAGAACCACACAACAGACCAATCTGGTTTCTAAAAGTAAGCTGTGTTAGGAGGATATAAATAATGCATTAGAATTACTACTAGATTAATCTTCCTGGATTTAAATCTGTTAATCCATGGAATATATCCATATTTAGAATGGTGTTAACCACTGTGTGGATGTCTGTTCCAGTGCCTCATCCCCTCTACAGTAAACAGTTTCTGCCAAATATCTAATCTTAATCTATCCTGTTTCAATTTAAAGCCATTCCCCCCTTGTCCTATCACTACACTTGTAAAATGTGCCTCTCCATCTTTCTTGTAGACCCCCATTAGGTGGAAGGTGCTCTAAGGTCTCCTGGAACATTGTCTTCTCCAGGCTGAACTCCAGCTTTCTCAGCCTGTCCTTAAAGGAGAGGTGCTCCAGCATTGTGATCAACGTAGTGACCCTTCCCTGGAGTCGCTCCAGCAGATCCATGTACTTCTTATGCTGGAGACCCCAAAGGTGAACATCATACTCCAGGTCAGGTAGACTAGATTAGCTTTACCTATTTCACTGCCTCATTAATAATTATATTTCATATTAGCATGCTGTACTCACATATTCTGTCAGGCAATGAGAGTGTTTGCCTTGATTTTGTTTTTTCTTAGGAATAAAAAATTTTGGAACTATAGTCCATTGCAGTAAACACATTGATAAATCAGCAAAAGCTATACAGCAAAGTTACTCCTATGCTGCAGAGTTGCCACAGAGTACTGCTCTAGCAATAATGGCATATTATAATTATGCCAAATATATGGGTACCGATAATTACATAAATGAAAGCAAAAGGTATGTCAGCACTGAAGACTCTTTTTTTTTGCTTGATTAATTGTTGCCATGAGGAGAAATTTCATCATACAGCATTAAACAGTCCTTACAAAGCATATAAAAACCATTTCATATTCATATTTTTGATTTTGAAAAGACTGCTCTCAGTAGCAGTAGCCATCATCACAGATTATTTGCAGCCTATATATTATATTACTTCTTGAGGTACATGAGATTGCTTTTGTTAGTGAAAAATTGGAAGTTTTAAGAGATGAGTTGTTTGCTGGCTAACTTTTGCAAATCACTTTGGAATAAGTAATTTTATTTGAAGCTTTAATTGTCATATAACCTTTGTCAGGTGGGTTAAATGGATTCACACTTAACACTAGCTGTCTATAAGCACAGTTTCTCATGATAACATACATTTGTTTTGCTGCACTGAAAACTGAGGCTAAAACAAGTATACTCTGGGAGAGCAGAGGTAATTACTGTATTCCCAAAAGATTTTTCCTGGATTTTTAAAATAAAATAATTTATGTATGCCTCTTTGTTTCTAACAAGATACAGTCTTTGAAAGAATAATTAATTAGTTACTTAGTAATACCTGCTCTCTACCTTAAGGGCTGTGATGGGCTTCCCAGCCAGCAGCCAAACACCCACCCAGCCTCTTACTCTGTCCTCTCTCTTGCAGGTTTGGAGGGGAAATAGAAGAAGGTGAGAACACTCTTGGGTCAAGACAGTTTAACAGGGAAGGTAAAAGCTCTGTGTGCAAGCAGAGCAAAAAGAGGGCTTTATTTTCTCCTCTCTGGCAGCAGATGTCCAACCACTTCCTGGGAAGCAGAATCTAAGCACATGTTACTTGGACCGAGAAATGTTGTAATCACAGACATCCAACCTTCGTCTTCAACTCCCTGAGGATCTATTGCTGAGTGCTGTGGTATGGATCACCTGCCTTGATCCTATCAACTCCCAGCCTCAAGCCCAACCCCAGCCTATGTGAAGTAGGAAACAAAGCATTTGAGGGAAGGAAGTACTGTTCAGCAATAGCCAAAACACTGGTGTGTTATCAGCATTGTTATGGCTATAAATATAAAACAAAGCCATATGTCTATGCCATGTATCTTCATACTACATATGAAGAATTTTTTAATTCATGTCATTGGTAATAGTTTTATAACACATCTTCCTGATTTTTGTCTGCATTTTCTCCCCAGCAGCCTCTCCACTTCCCATCTGAGTCTTTTCCTTGCCATTTCATACCCCGTGTATCCACTAAGTGATCCATTGTTGAGTGACTAAAGTTGACACTGATGGACTTCATAGTTAAGACTGCACTCAGGCTTAAGCAGGACGCAGTTCGTATCACTGAGTTTTTCTTTTTTGATGTCTCCGTCAGTAAAACTTTATTAATTTTGAAGGTTTATCTGCAGAATGGGGACTAAGACTTCTTTTTTGTAACAAAATACTGGGTACTACAAGATTTGAATCTGTCATGTGCACTTTAAGAATTTGTGCTGGTTGTACCCTTCACAAAGACTTTATGTTACATCTTGTGCTTGAGGGCTTTAGCTTGCGTCCTCCAAGATCTGAAATTAAGTCCTAGCCTCCCATTGAGTGCACTCTGTAAGTCATAAAACAGAAAGTTTGTAGCCAAACAAGTTTCATTCTTTTTGAGATAGGCAGGTCTTTGAAGAGTGTAAAAGTCAGCTTTGCTGCTCCAAAGATGACCTGCATTTTGCTTAAGAACTGGCGTAAATAATACATCTAAAAATGCTCACAGTTTATCAGCTACAAACTCACGTTAAGGAGGCAACCAACCCAGCACAATAAAATTAAATGGCATGGGTTTCCTTTATGTGCTTCACTGTATTGAGTCTTTTGTCTTTGCCTGTTATGTTTCCTCATTAGAAAAGAGTTTTTCTGTTCTGCTAAACTAGGACATAAGATGCTGCCCACATTAAGGAGATCAAAATTAGTAGCTAACTTTGGAAAGTTTCCAAGACCTCACTTCAGAGTTCTGGGATTATGAGGGATGCTCTAGTGTGAGATCTGTTCTCTACTGAAGTCTAGTAGGATTATTTTAATAGGTTTTCCAATTTTTTTCTCACTATTACACTGGATGCTAAGCAGGAAATAGTGTCTTTTCCTCCTGTTAGCATAGATACTTAAAAATGAAACCATCTTTAACTAACATATTAATAGCAGTGGGGAGTGTTATAAATCTGTTGAATTTTTCAAAAAGAGGATATATATTCTGGTATCAAACTAGAATACAGTACTTTTATGTGCTCTTCACATAAAAATATTGTAAGGTGTGTGTTTCAGTTTTCTTTTTATTTTTACAAATTTCCAAACTCTTTTATATCTTCTTAATGTCTGTCTTGCAGACATCCTGTCCTATTTCCAAGATGTCAGCAGTGAAATTTTTGAGATGCCTTGTCTACTGATGATTAATTACTTTGTATGTTGGCTATCACAGTTAGATCCAAGTATTTCTCATGTCGTATATTTAGGTTGGGTCAAATACATGAAGTATAGGGCACTGTATTCACTTTCAGTAAATCCACGTATCTTAAGCATTTTAATGAATGTATAATGAATATATATAGTAGTTCGTTGCTCAAGAAGTTAAACTTTTTAAATAAGGTTTATCAGTGCTAAGCTAAATCCAAAGGTTCAGATTCATTTTAGATGTGAGAGGATGATCACGTTTAAAGTGGATTTTTTTTTTCTGGACTATTTTCTGGAAAAAATTTAACCCTTAAACAAAAGGTTTGCCTTCATCTAAGGATCACAAATCATATTTCATGGTAACATTGTCAAAAGATAAGTTACTGCTAAGATTCAGTTTTCTGTTGGTGAATGTATTGCACCAACATTAGTAGGCAGAGACAGGTGAAACAGATGTTCAGCTTGATTTTTCTATTACAACTTCCTGAAAAAGCTTTAAACACTAATTTTATTTTTTTTTTCTGGGAGGGTGGATTTTCATATTCAGTTTCTGAGAGGCTTTGTGAGATATTTCCTTAGAATAAAAATCTGCAGTATTAAACTGTAGCAGAGAAAAATAATTGAAATATCCAGAGGCCATCATTTATACCCCTCAAGGTTTTCATAGGAAGGATCATAAGAAATGTTGCCACCCTAAAATTTAAAACAGCCTCACTGTCTTCATCAATAACTTCTGGTGAAAATGAAGCACAGTACAATATCCTGCTTATACAACACAGAAAATTCATGTCTTTTATAAAATAAAGTTTGAATGTTTTGATACCTGTTCAGGGATTGTAGTTTGCTCTGCGTGAAATTAAACATTTATGGAAATGTGTATGAAATTACTAATGATTACCGAAAGATGCATGCATGCATACAAAATTTTCTACTTATACTATGAAATAAAAAATTAGCAATCATTTATTTCTGTCCTGTTTATCAGACAGATAAGATTTGGATAACAGTAGGTTAAATGAAGTATCTGTAAAGATACTATCAGACCCCTTTGAATACATCCATGTTCAGTACTGCCAGACTGAAGCATCGAACAGTTAAATTTGAGGAAAAAAAGCTTTTACACAATTTGGTTGACTTTGGATATGACTGAATAAAATACCAAGTAGAGAATGTAGCGCTTACTGCTGACAGCTGCCATTTTGTCACTGGTCCACCTGGATTATATTTTTAAACAGTGCAGGTCCAGACTTCAATGCCAGTCTCCAAAGGATCCATGAAAAGAATGAAAAACAGGGACTATTTTTTTTTATTGCTGAATGAAGATATCTGAAACACATTTGTATCTTGGTTTATTGCTTTAATTTTGCATTACAAGGTCTACTACAGATGGATTACAAACTGTCCTGAATCAGATTATTATGTTATCAAAATGGAGGAATCTTGCTTTTTCTTGTTGTTAGTGGCACCTAGAGTCTTGACATTAAATAATTTTTTACTTTTAAAAGTGTCCTTTACAACTTAATGAAAATCTCTAGGAAGGCAATACAAGTTCTGTAGGAAACCAAACATATTTGGACTTGTAAGTTTGTAGTAATGCAAAATATAACAAAATATTCCTGATTTTTGTTTAAGTAGAAAGAGATATTTATGTATTTTGGTGATTTGTTTGCATTTTTAAGGAAAAACTATTTAATTTTTTTCAAGTTATCCTGAGCTGCATAAGAAGTGAATTGAAATATTTTATTCTGATGATGTTAGTGACCTTAGGAGGTATAAAAAATTAAGCAGGAGTGATATAATCTGATTACCTTTATCCTAAGTTTCTCATATATTCTTCTTTGCAATGCTTTGCTTGTCTTTATTTTCCTTCAGTGCAAGTGAATGCTCTGCTCTAAACACAGTTTAGCGATGGAGTCTATTTAAGTAATTAATATTTAAATTGATTTTAAGAAATTCAGCCAAGTCACTTTAAATAGGTGACCTGGTTGTTCCAAGAAAGATGATCACCCAGTTACTACATCTAGGTAAGGAAACTTTTGAAAACTGGGGCAGTCTTTTAATTGTCTAAATATAACTTTAGGTTCCTAATTTTAGGGCAACTTGTTTTAAAGCAATTCATCTCACTAGGTGCATCTTGCTTTTACTGTAATATCTCACAAACTGTACCCCTCTTATGGAAACAAAGGATACTTGCAGATTCATAAGTCTTGATTTTGGGGTGAGAAGTAGAAGCAATGTAAGGGACACAGTGGGAACCCAGCCAAGACACAAGGATGTCACATTCCACATGTGTCTAGCTGAAGGGGCAGAGTTGGGCATACCATAATGTGTATTCTGGTGAATACAGGTAAAGGCAGAGTTAATTTATCTGGATTAAATACCTCCTTTGAGTCACAGGTGTTATGAATCATAACTAAATTTTCATCCATCTGATGAATACAAGGCAAGAACTCTGTGACTTGTGCCCCAGCCTGTGTTGGAAACACGTGTTATTGTTTTATGAACAAAATTTGAGAGAACATGTAGCCACCATAGCTAGTAACTGAAAGGAAGGTCATGGTTACATAATACTACTGAGGAATTAATGGGAAAATTATTTAAAGACATTTTTGAAAAAGCCTATTCTGAAAGTTCAGTTTGACAAACTCATCTTTCTGTCCTAAAGAGTAAAAAGTCTTCTGTAACTGTATCTAGCAGTCAAGAACTCTGTGTAACTCTCATTGTGTTAAACTTTGGCTAGTTGTTAGCGGACAAATAATTGGAGTTACTGTAGACTGTATGAGTAGAGAGAGTTGTAACTTGGAGCTGGAAAAACCCCGGGGCAATGATATTGGTAAGAAACTTAAAATCTGTACACCAATCTTACTATTTTAGAAAGCTGTGTTCAACAAGTGGAGATACATTGAGTTATAAACAATTTGTGAATGCTGTTCAGAACAGGAGTGAATTTCTATCTCTGACCAGCACTCTTCCACGTCATCTACTCTACTTTCTGCTGTATTAGTGCTGGGGAAAAGACCCACATTAATGATAAGAGTACACATTCTTCACGAAGTGTCTTTGGTATGATGTTAACTTGGATTGTATCACACATCACAGTGATTTACCTTAGATTTATACTGAATTACAAGAGTATTTCAGATGCCTTCTTTCCTGTACTATATTCACACAAAGCTGCCAAAATATAGCAGAACTGTTTCAGACATCCTGACACTGGCTGATTCCAGTGGGATGAAGTTCAACAAGGCCAAGTGCTGGGTCCTGCACTTTGGCCACAACAACCCCCTGCAGCGCTACAGGCTGGGCACAGAGTGGCTGGAGAGCAGCCAGGCAGAAAGGGATCTGGGGGTGCTGATTGACAGGAGGCTGAACATGAGCCAACAGTGTGCCCAGGTGGCCAAGAAGGCCAATGGCATCCTGGGCTGCATCAAGAACAGTGTGGCCAGCAGGACCAGGGAAGTGATCCTTCCCCTGTACTCTGCGTTGGTGAGGCCACACCTTGAGTATTGTGTTCAGCTCTGGGCCCCTCAGTTCAGGAAGGATATTGAGGTGCTGGAGCGGGTCCAGAGAAGAGCAACGAGGCTGGTGAAGGGACTTGAGAACAAGTCCTATAAGGAGAGGCTGAGGGAGCTGGGGTTGTTTAGTCTGGAGAAGAGAAGGCTTAGAGGTGACCTCATCACTCTCTTCAACTACCTGAAGGGAGGTTATAGCCAGGTGAGGGTTGGTCTCTTCTCCCAGGCAACCAACAATAGGACAAGGGGACATGGGCTCAAGCTCTGCCAGGGGAGGTTTAGGTTAGATGTTAGGAATCAGGCATTGGAATGGCCTACCCAGAGAGGTGGTGGATTCACCATCCCTGGAGGTTTTTAAAAAGAGATTGGATGTGGCCCTTAGTGCCATGATATAGTAATTGGAGCTGGATCAGGGGTTGGACTTGATGATCTTGGAGGTCTTTTCCAACCCAATCTATTCTATGATTCTATGATTCTTCTTAACCAATCACAATCAGGCACTGCACTGAGCAATAGAGTAGCTGTGGATTACAACTCCCAGAATGCCTTTTGGCACACTTTCTGTCCTATGAACTGCTACATTCTATGATTTTGGCAATGTTTAAGACATTAACAACATTTCAATCTACCACACCTGTCTCTGAATTAATCTTTATAATTGAATTATTTTAATAGAAATAAAACCTTAGAAGTCAATGTTGCTATGATCTTCAAGAGATTTTTATTAAGCTATATTTATAGATGTTCCTTAACAAACAATAAGATTTTTCTAAGACAAATTTTCAAGAGGATAATAAGAAAAAGGGATAGGTGCACAATACCCTTGTACAACATCTGGCACAAGGGATATTCAATTCTGCGTGGTCTGTTTGTTTCAACCTGATTAAAACATTATGAATCAGCAATACATTAAAATAGACATTATTCTTTCTTTGTGAAATATGGGCAGGAGTGAAAGAAACCATATTTAGATCATTTTTTTCTCCTTTATCTGTTTTTCTGAGCTTTGTTTTTCACTTCTTCCAGAAAATAAACCTTTATTTTCTGACAAATAAAGTAAAAATATTTGAGTGAGACAAATTGATTACCTTGCCATGTATCAAGGCATTTTAGATATGTTTATTTTTCTTAAGGTAATCTAGTATAGGTGTCCTATCAGCAGTTGCATTAGATGCCTGAGTGTACAAAGCACTTAATCACATGAGATCATTGAATACTTTGGTTTGGGAGGAATCTTAAAGGTCATCTAGTTCCAATCCCTCATCCATGGGCAGGGCTGTCATTACCTAGATTGGGTCACTCAAAGCTAGCTCCATCCAACCTGTATTTTGCTTGATGAACAACTTCTCTGCCTAAACCAACTTCTAAATTATACCAAATTAAAAAACAAGCAAACAAACCCCACAAAACCAAACAAACCCCAATAAAAATAATTATACACCCAATAAACAAATACCAAACAAACCCCACAAAACCAAACAAAAACCAATAAAAATAACTAAACATCCAATAAACAAACACCACTGTTTATTGCTGCTTGTTAGCTCTAAAAAGAAAATTCTCTAGAAGAATAATGAAGACTATGTCTTTCATTTTTTTTCTCTTTGGGCAACTTACTGATCCCAAGTGCGGTAGAAATGATCTGAATGAGCCAGCAGTAAGACCCTGTAGCCAAGAAAGCCAGTGTAATCCTAGGGTACATTAGGAACAGAAGGTTGAAGGAGGTGATCCTGTGCCCCTACTTGGCCCTGGCAAGACCTCACTTGGAGTTCTGTGTCCAGTTCTTGGCTCCTCAGTACAAGAGAGACATGGAGCTCCTGAAGCAGGTCCACCAGGGGGCAACAAAGATAATGAAGGAACTGGAGCATCTCTTTTACAATGAAAAGCTGAGGGAGCTGGGTCTTTTCACCTTAAGGAGAAACAACTGATGTTGCAGTATATAAAAGAATGCAGAAGTTTTAATGCTGTTAAAGTGAACATGCTTCCAAAATGGTGGTGTA
Organism: Empidonax traillii; assembly: GCF_003031625.1. Taxonomy (NCBI): domain Eukaryota; kingdom Metazoa; phylum Chordata; class Aves; order Passeriformes; family Tyrannidae; genus Empidonax; species Empidonax traillii. The sequence continues at coordinate 148,374 of NW_020955413.1, forward strand.
ACTCTTTGTGTAAACCTTTCTCTTTCCCAAGATCCCTTACCTGTACCTTTGGAATGTCTAAGAGATAACCGGAAGCTTATCTATTGGTTGCTAACCCTTTCTTGTAATTGGTTGGTTTGTAAGACCTCCTGAACTCTCACTGGTCACATTGTAATCCCCAAAAAGCTATTTAAGCAATTGCCAGAACAATAAAACTCTCTCTGCCTGCTCTCCCTGCTTGCTGCTGGCGTCCTGGTCTCTCTGGAGGCCATGGGATGCCATGGGGTGGGAAGAGGAGGGCACCTTCCCCTCCAGGACTAGGAGTGAAAGGAAAGCCTCTAGACTGGAGTTCCCCTCCCTATCCACCTTCAACATTCATCAAACTGAGATGGGACCTTATCCATGTCTATAAGTATCTGAAGGGAGAGTGCTCAGAGGATGGAGCCAGGCTCTTCTTGGTGGTGTTGAGCAAGAGCACAAGAAGAAATGGGCAGAAACTTCCTGATGCATAGGAACTTGCCCCTGAATATGAAGAAGTTCTTTACTGTGCGGGTGACTGCACACTGGAACAGATTGCCCAGAGAGAGTGTGGAGTCTCCCTCACTGGAGCTAGTCAAGAACTGTTTGGATGCAATCCAGTGCAATGCCCTGCTTGAGCAGGGAGGTTGGAAAAGATGACCCACTGCGGTTCCTTCCTATCTGATCCATTCTGGGATTCTGGGATTCTGGGATTCTGAATGGAGGACATGGCAGTAGGTGACTTCACAGAGATGCTTAAGCTGCTCTCCTCTTCTTTAGAAGTTTTTGCTTGCTTTTGGGTTTTTTTGAAATGTATGGGGAGAAATTTAGAGTGCAGGGAGCAAAGACTAAGTTATTGCTTTGTAAGGATGTTTAAGACATGGACATTGGCCTCTCTACCCTATTATGATTTATATGTTTCAAGCTTAGTCTTGCCAAACACCTGAAAAGAGTAGTCAACCAAAGCAGAGTGTTCATAGGCATACAAACCCTGGTGTACCTTATGGCCCTATCTTGTTGCAGTATGCTTGAGGTATATAGAAGTATGTTAAACCTGTAATGATTGCTTAAAGTGACCATGTTTCCAAGATGGTAACTGTAACCTTTGTGTAACCTTTCTTCTTCCCAAAATACCTCACTGTACCTGTGGAATGTCCGAGAGATAACTAGAAACTCACTTATTGGTTGTTAACCCTTTGTTATCATTGGTTGTTTGTAAGACGTCCTGTGTTTTCAGTGGTTACTTTGTGATCCCTCCGAAAGCTATTTAAGCTGTTGTCAGATCAATAAACGCTCTCTGCCTGCATTCCCTGCTGCCTGACTGCTGGCCACAGGTCCTCTCTGCAGGGGCCATGAGGCGCCGCGGGGTGATGGGGGACTGGGGGGAGGGGGTACTTACCCCCTCAGAGCAAGGGGTAAAAGCCTCTGCTTCGGGGTTCCCCGTCCCCATCCATTCAGCGTTCATCACTATCTGACCATGATTCTTTTTAACTGTGGACATTTTGCTAGTTATAGTTCTGCTAGTACAGCTAGCAAAAATTTTGGTAGGATTTTTTCTGCAATTTAGTATTGGACGCAATTTTTTTTTCTGAGTTTACTTTTGAAAACTATAAAAAGTCACTAATTTATTCTGCCTAAATTAGACTAGATATATTCTGTCTAAAGCAACAGAGCACCTGAAGACTTTCCCATGACAATGTCACTCATTTCAGTCCCTGTACTCAATCTAACTGTCAATTTTATTAAATTTTCATGAAGCCAGTATATCTGGGGTCACAACCCTTTGTATCAGATTTGGTTGCAACTAACAGATTCAAAAGCTGTTGTGGTATGAGCTGATGTGTTGATAAACATGGCACTCCCATAAGCTGCATTTCTGTTGGAAATCAGACTAAACCCACTGATATTTTTTTCCAGTAGCAACCAAGAAGTACATATTTCTTTTTCTTCCATTTCTGTTCAAAATGGGATCTATATTCATTCTTTCACACTTTTTCAGACCTGAGGTGTATGATTCTGATGCTATAGTATAACTGAAGGCTCAAAGTCTGTTTTTGAGCTGCAAATCATTGTAGAATAAGTTATCTTTGTAAGATTATCTTTTAAACTACAGAACTGATTTTTTCATCAGTCATCATTCCTTTTAACTGTGGACACTTTTGAGCATTCTGAATGTCAGTTTAAAATGAAGGGTTTTGTTAGGGTTTTTTTCATACTGATGCATCTTGGTCAAATGTCATATGTTCTTTGGTTGTATCACTATTCTGATCATACTCCCTGATTTTACTCTGAACCTCCTTTTCTGGAAGCATTCATACAGAATCTTTTCTTGTTATTTGTCTACAACCTCTAGGTCTAGGTCTCTTCCATGACTGCACTAAATCGTACATTAACTGTCATGTTATTCATTGGTGTACATTCTTTCTGACTGTGGAACTAAATCAAATACTTTCATGTAGTCAAGTCTGTGTTAGACTCCTTGTTACTTAAAATGCTTTATAGGCTTCTCAGAAAATGATCCACTGTTCCTCTCTTTCTTTTGGTAACATCCTGCAGATGTCCAAACAGTGAAATATCAGGGTTACCATCAAGTCCAGTTCTAGTTTATGCCTGTAAAGCTCTCATACACTGAAGCTCTGGCTCTAGTTACGTATAGGCACTGTTAAGTTGCAAAAAAAGATAATGTCTGTTTAAATTATTGTGCACCAGTTTCTTGTATAAGGAAGTTGCTCTGATTTTAGCTTTGCAGTGCTAAATGATGCCATGTGTCTATGTAAGTCTTTTGAAAGGGAGTGCAAAGCTGTAGAAAAGACATCTCTTCCACTAAGAAAATTACTCTTACCTAGACCTTGTTTGCACATTAGGATAATTTTGATCTTCTTTCTAACTGCAGTTGTCTCTGAGATACTTCTGTCTGTGCATCTTACCAAGATTACAAACCTCTCTCAGAACCAACCATTGCCCTTAAGTCCTCAGCCATTTTTGCTTCTAGGTCTTTTATTTACCTAACTGCCTCATGCAAGACAGTTTTCTTGCAGGCAGTGCGTCTCAGTTTTAATGAGCCTGAAGTGTTTGCAAAGGAGGATGAGTTATGAGGAAGCTCCTCCCTCTAAGCAATTGTAAATCTGAAATTAAGAGGCTCCAACTGAGGAAATATGGAGAAAGAAAAAATAACAGCCCTTTATTAAAGGATATATGTGTATAGACAGCATAACAAAAGCACACACACACAAAAAAACCCCCCAAAAACCCAAACAAGATCCTGCACACAAGGTTCCCACTGAAACCAGTTCAGTACTTTCTGCCTTTAGGCACAATTCTAACTATGATCAGCAGGGGGTGCTGGAGGATCAGAACCTGCAGTTGCTCTGTGGTGGCCGGCAGATGGCACTGTTGGGTGTTGGTGGTCACCGCGTGGGGGGCACAGTGTGTGGGAGGAGCCAAAATGGAGATTCCCTCCTCCACTACCAAAAGGGGAAAGAGAAAAGGGGAAAGGGGCTTCTTCCTAGGGACTCACACTGTTGAAGGCTGGCTCTGGCTGGGATTTCCCCCCCTTCCTCGGTGGGTACAAGCTGCTGCCAACACGGGAACAGAGGAGGGGAGGGGCAGCCTCTCCGCTCAAAGGTTCCTTTGCAGATGGCCTTGACTTCTCTGATGAAATCCAAGACAGGTCCGAGCCATGGGGCATAATAGGGTGCGGGAAAACGGAGGCAGACTGGGGCCAAAGGCAGTCAGATCACCCGGCCAGAAACAAAAATGAATTTCGGAGACCCCCCACCTCCACACACACCCACGCCTTCCCTGAGTCAGGGGAAAAGTCAAGTGAGGACACCATTTCCCAAGGAGAAAAAAAAACCACCATCTCCCCCACAGTCTTCTGAGGCCCATTAGCTTGGAATGTAGGACTGTTGGCTTGTTCTTTTGTGTGTGTGAATCCCCCTCCCTCTCCCTCATTCAACAACTTTCTTTCACAATGGTGCAGGGGAAAGAAAAATCCAAGCTTGTTTTTTTAGAACAAGTAAACCTATGTATGACACAGCAGGACAGGCAGCTCCTCTATACATATTGTATATTTTCTTTCCAAACACTGCTCATCAAAATCAGTCAGCAAAAGCTTGCTTCTCCCCATCTTTTTGTTTTGTGCTAGCTTTTAATTATGATTTTTACCTTATTTAGAATCATAGAATCATTTTGTTTGGAAAAGACCTTTAAATCATCAAGTCTAAACACTAACCCAGCACTGTCAAGCCCACATGGCAGGATTGGAGTGGGCTGTTATTTTCACAATGTATTAGTGTTTCCTAATTTCTACTGAAGTCATCTCTATCATGTATGTAACTGAGATTACCGTCCTCACTTTCTCTGCCAAATTACTTTCTACTTGTTGTCAAAGAAATGGTATTATTAAACTTCCTTCATTCTAAAGTTACTTAGCTGTAATCAACTCTGTTACACTTTGCCATTCTGTTCTGGTGTGGGTTGTCTGTGCTGTAAGCATAGAGACAGTCTGGGTTAAGCACTTTTACTGACAGTTGTAATACAATGATGCTCTAACAGTCTTTCCTACAGCACAGAGCCACAAGTAGTGGTCCCAGCTGTCACCATCTGGGACTAGCTCCTGTAGATGTTAGCTCCAGACAGATCTGTGCTGGCTGCTTGTTAGTACAGCAGAGTTGCCTCTCTAGTAACATGCTGAAGTTTTCTGGGCCCATCTCAAATCTGGCATGGAGAAAATCAACCTGGAGTAAAAAATGCTGAGGTAATAACCACACAGTTACTGACATTTATGGACAAAAGCTTACATTTGGGCACAGTGCTAAACACAAACTATCTCCATGTTTTTGTGTCACAGATCAGAATTTATAAGCTTCTTAGCATTTGGTATCACGGAAAGTGCAAAGCAAAAGCTGAGATGGAATGTCAGGACAAGTGCTTATCCAGAACTGCTAAGTTCTGGCTAAATGCTACTGCTCTGTATTTTTAATGCATTCCACCTGGAAGCACTGTTAGGGCTTATTCATTATTTGCAGAGCTCAATGTCTTACATGGAGAGAGATACTCATTCAGAGTATTTGAGAGTATAGAGAAACACAGAAATCCAAACCAGTAAGCCATACATGTTATCATCTTTGAAACATCTAGAGAGTCCTAAGCACAAAATAACAGTTGTGATGAATATTTGGTACTAGTCTCAGGCAGTGGTGGTCTGCCATGGCTTTTGAGTGTCAAAAGCCACCTGTGTAATATATAGCTAATGCTTTATATATAAAAATAAATATATATATATATAAAATGTTATACCTATAATATATTAGATGCAAATCAGATTCAAATAATACAGCTGCTCTAGCACTGAGTAGTATTTATTGGATAGAAATGCATCATTCATTCATCATGGCTAGGCTTCGTGAACAAAGATTTGAGAAGGGCTCTACCCACACTTGCTACAAGAGCACTGATGGCTAAAAAGGCCAATGAGAGATAGTCCAGTTGCAGAAGGCACAGCAGAAAGACTCCCCAGGTGATATTGATAAGAAACGATTCTTTCTGCGTTGTCTTTTCTCCTCGAGAGTGATCCTGCGTGTGTTCTCAAAAGCAGCAGCAGTGTTATAGATGGTGTGTCTCCAGGCCTCCCGATTGTAGGCCAGGGTAGACCAATGGTGGTGATCAATATGGCCAAGGCTGAGGGATTGTTTCAGGCAGTCCTTGTATCTCCTCTTCGGGGCTCCTCTCTTTCAGCAGCCAATGGCAAGTTCCCCATAGAGCACGATCTTAGGGAGGCGATGGTCCTGCATCCTGGAGACGTGCTCTGCCCAACGCAGCTGTGTTCTCAGCAGCATGGCCTCAATGCTCATGACTGCTGCCTGTGCAAGGACAGATGTGTTGGTCACATAGTCAGTCCAGTGGATGTTTAGAATTGTACGGAGGCAGCGCTGATGGAAGCGTTCTAAGAGACGCAAGTGGTGGTGGCAGTAAATGACCCATGATTCAGACCCATATAAAGGAGTAGACAGTACAATGGCTCTGTAAACACTGATCTTAGTACTTTTCTTCAGGTGTTTGTTTTGCCAAACTCTTTTATGGAGTTTACCAAAAGCTCTGTACGCCTTTGCTAAGCTGCTGTCTATTTCTACATCAATCTTACCATCCGAGGAGATGATGCTTCCCAGGTAATTAAATTATTGGAATGATTTGAGCTCTGTTTCGCCAATGGTGATATGGGGATGATGGGAGACTTCCTGAGGTGCAGGCTGATAGAAAAGTTCTGTCTTCTTCAAGCTGACTTCCAGTCCAAAAAGCTCACAGCAGCCTCTGCAAAGTAGGATGTTAAATGCTGTAGAGCTACTTCTGTGTGGGCGATGGGGGCGGCATCATCAGCGTAAAGCAGCTCACGGACAAGATGATTTAAGGTCTTAGTGTGGGCCTTCAGTCGCCTTAGGTTGAATAGGCTTCCATTGGTGCGATATCGAATGTAGATACTCTTCATCAAGGTCTGCCGTGGCCCTTTGGAGCACCATGCTGAAGAAGATTGTGAATAAAGTTGGTGCAAGAATGCAGCCTTGCTTCACACCATTGGCTATTGGAAAGGGCTCAGAAAGTGCATCGCCATATCTGACTTTTCCATGCTGATCTTTGTGAAGCAAGATTATCATTTTAAGGAAGTTGGGGAAGCATACTAAACATTCCAAAATCTGCCACAAACCTTTTCTGCTCACAGTATCGAAAGCTTTGGTGAGATCAGCAAAGGTTGCATAGAGTCCTGTGTTCTGTTCCATACACTTCTCTTGCAGTTGTCTGAGAATAAATACCATGTCTGCGGTGCTCCTATTAGCTTGGAAACCACGTTGGCTTTCAGGTAGAAGTTCTTCTGCTATAGTGGATATTAATCTGCTCAGAAAACCAGAAAAAAAAACAGAAACAGAGGAGATAGATAGAGAAGATAAAGTAAATGTCTCTTGAGTGGCTTCCATAAAGATAATTTTATTTTTTTTCTTTAAGCTGATGTCCTGGTTTTGACCGGGTCATGGTTAATTTTTGCAGTATCCAGGGGGCATGGCTCAGATCTGAAGGGTATCTATACCACCTCACATCACTGCTGGGGGTGGCAGAAAGGGAGTTTCTTCCAAGGAGATTCCAGTCAAATAAGCATGGCACCTCCAAACCAGATGGAGCGTTCAGGTAGTGCTGGTTCTGAGCTGGAGGGAGTGGTGGAGTATTATCTTTTTTCTGGAGTTTTCAAGGTAAGCAATAACCTTAATTTTCTTGTATGCTCTGTCATTAGTATTGTTGCCGTTGCTGTTACTGTTCATTTTCTTATCTTATTGCTATTTCCAGTAAATTGGTCTTATCTCAACCCATGATCTTTACCTTTTGTGCCTCCAATTTCTTCTGCAGCCTGCTGGAGAGGGGACGGGACAAGGGGAACAAGTGAGTGGCATGTGGTCTGAAGGGTCTCAGTGGGAGCACTAAAGTGAAGAATACCATTCCTAAACCATGACTGGGTGCCTTTGATATTAGATCTTCAGATTATATGGAAAGGTTTAGTTGTCTTACAAAAGCAAAGCAGAAACCTGGCAATATACACAAGTTGTTACATTCATATGGTAAGTGCACCATTTGGGAAGTCCAGTGATGTCTTCCTAGAAGCATATCAGTGGAAGGAAATCTGAAGCATGTGTGCTGGCAAAAACAAGCAGTTACGTTACCAGAGGTGTTAGGGATTCCTAGACTTTGTACTCTAAGGTTTATACTGTACATTGCAGTAATAAATTTGGGACTTGTTTCAAACTGTAAGTCATTATTCTTGCTGTTTCTGAGCTGGAGGGAGTGGTGGGTTATTGCTGGAACATGCCCTTCACAAACTACTTTTCAAAGGCAGAACAGTCCACAGTTTATTTTTAGAGATTTTTATGTTTTGTGTTGCCTTTCTTGGCAAAGTAAAGGTATTTTCACACCTGAAGGGCAGATTGCCATCCAGAGGACCCTGGACAAGCTCAAGAAGTGGGCCTACAGAAGTCTTGTAAGATTTAATAAGACCAAGTGCAATGTGCTGCACCTGGGTCAGGGCAACCCCTGGTATCACTTCAGGCAGGGAGATGAACAGATTGAGAACAGCCTTGCTGAGAACTTGAGGGTGCTGGTTGATGAGAGGCTGGACATGACACAGCAATGTGAACTTGCAGTACAGAAAACCAATTGTATCCTGGGCTGCATCAAAAGGAGAGTGGCTGGCAGGGTGAGGGAGGGGATTCTGCCCCTCTACTCTGTGAGACCCCACCTGCAGTGCTGCATCCAGCTCTGGGGTCCTCAACATAGACAACATCGGCCTGTTGGAGCAAGTCTAGAGGAGGGCCAGAAAAATAATTAGAGGCATGGACCACCTTTCCTACAAGGAAAGGATGAGATAACTGTTTTGTTGGACTGGAAAAGAGAAGGCTTCAGGCTGACCTAATCACGTCCTTCTAGTATCTGAAGGGGGCCTACAAGAAAGATGGAAAGGAACTTTATACAAGAATATGTAGTGAAAGGACAAGGAAGAATGGCTTCAAGCTGAAAGAGGACAGGTTTGGATTAGATACTCGGAGAAAATTCTTTACTGTGATGTGGGGACGGAGGAACACACAACGACCTCGCAATCAATAAGCGCGTTCGATTCATTATCTATAAGGCAGTCATTTTATAACATGTGTAATAAGCTCATACATATTGCAAAAGCTAAGCTCAGGATTGGTTGGCCTTTAATATTGCTTACATGCTGCTGAAGTTATGTCTGGAGTTTTAGTCCCTTTTTCTTTATCTTAGTACCAAATTCCCTTTTTAGACTCTCGGTTTCCCTCCCTGCTACATTCTCTCTGCCACATTCCCGTATTTG
>NW_020955413.1:158420-169736 GCF_003031625.1 Empidonax traillii
GCTGGGTTCATCAGAATCTTTCTACTTTTTGCACGCCATTCCTTTTTCTGCGAAAATGCAGGAAATAAACTATATGCTGCTTCCCTTTCCATATCTGATGCGAGCTCGCTGCAGCCTTTTCCAGGGTTCGGCAGCACGTAGGCAGAGCCTGTCTGTACAGCACTCTGGGTCCGAGACGCTGTTATTCCGAAGCCGTCTTTTGTGACCGACTCCCGCTGCTTGGAGTCCCACTCTAATCCATCCTCACCGTGGTTTCAGACGTCGGGGTATCACGTCGAGGGGTCACCATTTGTGGGGACGGAGGAACACACAACGACCTCGCAATCAATAAGCGCGTTCGATTCATTATCTATAAGGCAGTCATTTTAGAACATGTGTAATAAGCTCATACATATTGCAAAAGCTAAGCTCAGGATTGGTTGGCCTTTAATATTGCTTACATGCTGCTGAAGTTATGTCTGGAGTTTTAGTCCCTTTATCTTAGTACCAAATTCCCTTTTTAGACTCTCGGTTTCCCTCCCTGCTACATTCTCTCTGCCACATTCCCGTATTTGCTACATTCTCTGTCACGTCGACAACTTCCAAGGACACCATCCTTCAATGCCTCTTCTCTGTTAACTATTCTTGAGCCACACTGTCCAGAGACCCCCCCCTCCACACTGTGAGGGTGGTAAGATACTGCAACAAGTTGTTCCCAGAAGCTGTGGATACCCCATCCCTGGAAGTGTTCAAGGCCAGGCTGGAAGAAGCTCTGAGCAACCTGGTCTAGTGAAAGGTGTCCCTGCACATGTGGCGAGGGGTGTGGAACTAGATAATCTTGGTCACTGCCAACCCAAACCATTCTGTGATTCTATGATTTTGGTAACGCAGTTATATATAAATTGCTAAAATTCATCTTAAAAGAAGAAATCTGATCATAGTACAGTTTTATGCAGCCTTTTTGGTTTTATTATTTCCTTCTTTTACTGTCTCATTTGATTTTTGTTCTCCTTTCCTACAGAGAACTTGTTCTGACATTCCTGTCTTACCAGTACATTTCATCATCTTGTTAAAAGTAAGCTGTATTAAAATTTAAGAATATCACCTGTGTGTACCAACTTCTTAAGCATTATTTAAACTCACCTTCCTGCCAAGTGGTTTATCAGAAATAGTTATGTGCTGAGTGTGAAAAGATGTTTTCTCTTTCTTCTTTCAGTCTGGAAATGGTAACCTGCATAAAGATGATGAGCAGGAATTCAGAAGAGATAAAGACAGCTATCTCTGTGCAGTATTTATTTCAATCCTTACATGTCACCACACCTTTTGTGAACCTGGCTGAAGGATCCTTGCCAAAGACAATCCAACCAGCACTTCATGTCCACTGCGTCACACTACAGTTGCCAGAGTATTTTTCCAAACAGCTAAAAAAAGGAAAGTTTTTATAATATAGAAAAATATTTGTAGCTTTCCATCCTGTATGCATGAAGAACAAATTTTGGTGATGTTAATCCACTGTGAGATTTTCGTTCCATTTAATTCCTCCTAAGTCCATTGAATGCAGGCTCTCTTCAGGTCAAGAAACTATTTGGGATGCATACTGTTAAACTTTTGATTTTAAAAGTGAGATGCTGATATTTTATATTTGTTTTGTTTCCTGTTCCTAAACAAACTCCAAACAAAATAAACATTTTTCAAACTATCCTATCAGAGAAGTATTTTTAAAATTACTAACTTAATGGCATACAAGAAATGCTCTTTTTTTAATTTTGTGTCTTTAATTTAGACACAAGTGAAAATAAAGACTGGAAGGACTACAGAATCTTCTTGACTAATCTTAAGTTCTCCCTTTCTGGCCTCTTACACCCTCATCTCTAGTTCCTACTTTTAGCAGTAGGAAAACATGGTGAATAGAGAGTGTTTGGTGTCATATGAGGTACAGGAATAGAAGAGGGTAAGTAGTGCTGCAGATGAAATATCTGAAACAGCATGAGTCAGTATGTCCAGAGCTTAAATGGTAGATTCAAGTACCATTAATAAAATTGCACTATGGTATCTGGAGCTAAGTAATTTATAGCATTTGAAACTGTGCATAGATAGGTCACAAAGTAATAGAAATTACTCAGCCATGCAGGAGTGTTTGTTTTACATGCTGCGGAGATCTTGTAGATATCCTCTTCAAACTGTTGTGAATGCTGTTGTGATGACAAGTTAGGCATGCAGTGTGATTTCACACTGATCAGTAGAACTGCCCACCTTCTATTTCTGGTTGTGCACACTCTTCTTTTTCAGACGTAACTTTGTATAATTTGATGGCAGACCAGTTTGAGGAAATGACTGGGATAAATCAGACCTCATTTGGGTGGAAAGGAGTAATTTTTCAGACAAACCAATTACCCCAAAGTGATTCACTGCGCAGCTGCTGGTGGGCAGGGATAAAGACTTTCTATCCCTCCACTGACTGCACTGCAGAGAAAATATATGGAAAGCTGCAGCCTGAGCACTCTCAACACCCTGCCTGGTTGGTGTACAGAGTTTCAAGCTGTTCTCATATAATTTTCTTAATGTTTACTCCCTTGGATTTGATGCATAGATGAGACATGTTTCACCAATAGAGAATTACTGTTACATTTTTTAGGCCTATTTAAATTTAAAGAAAGGTATTTAACAGATTTGCTGCAGAAGTATACTACCAAGAGAACACAAAGGGAGAATAAAGATGCTTCCTAAAATATCTTTGCAAAACTTTTCAACATATTTAAAGTGCAGGCATTTAAGTTAAATATTACCAGGATTATTTGTTGCCTTTAAGTACTTTTTACAATGTGTAAAAATGCTTGGTTGTTGGGCTAGGTGGCAGTTCCACAGAACCCCTGATGAAGGATATAGAGGTGAAGGATTTTGACTTAGACACTTTGAAGCCGTTTCTCTGAGGAGTTAACAGGGACCAAGAAAGACTTGAAAAGGTTCCAGAACTGACCAGTGAGAGAACAATGTAAGTAAGGGGTGAATATCCAATTATGTGTGAAGGCTATTAAGAAATTATAGATAGGAAGCTAATAATAGAAAGGCATGTAAGATTCTGTTTGCAGTGTGTGAGTGCAGTATGTGTGAGAACAAGAAATTATTAGACTGGACAAAGCAGTAAAGCTGACTGTCAGACCATCATCATAAAGGTGCCTGGTTTCTATTTTGTGGCCATCCTGACTACTGCAACACCTGGTGGAAGCAAATGAAGAAGAGGGAGCCATACTCTTCTGCGTGGTGCTCACTGCCAGCACAAGAGGCAGTGGACACAAATGAAAACACATGAAACGCATCTGAACCCAAGACAACACTTCTTTTTCATGTGAGGATGGTCAAACAGGCTGTGGAGTCTCCATCTGTGTACTCAAACCCAAACCAGACATGGTTCTGGGCAACCTGCTGCAACTGAACCTGCTTGAGCAGGGCGGGCTGGACTAGTTGTTCTCAAGACATCCCTTCCAACCTAACCCATTCTGTTAAAATATTAAACAGGTATGTAGTTTTCGAGGAAAATAATTTCTGTGACTAAAGAGGAAATATAGTGTTATAAATATGTAGAGTCTGCTGTAAATAGAGAACCATAACAGTATATGAGATGTTTAGTATTAACAACTCCAGATGAGAGAAATCAGCAGCTATTTGTCTATTGCCATTTAGTATATAGCAATATATGCTTTATATAGCAATATATTTAAAAATAGATGCACTGTTTTGTTATACGTATATTAAGAAAAATATTTTGAAATTTCCCAGTGCATAACATGCTGAATAGCTTTTAAATGAACCAAGGAATATTGATGATGATATCATATCCTTAGGGAAATTAGTAACATCTACACATTAGAAAGATGGATGGCGCCAGAGCAGTGTAAAGGATAGTGTGTGTTTTTTTTTCATGCAAAAGGTTTATTAAGCCTTTTAAAAGTTATGCTAAAGTCCCTGCTGCTATAAGTTTGTGCAGGCAGTAAATCAAAGTTGCCAGTACGCTTTGCATATTTCTCTAGTGCTGCAGCTGGGATGTCTTATTTCCCTCACTAATTTATTCTGAATACTTTTTGCAGCTTTCCATTTGTATATCTGCATTTCATTTTACAAGGATATCTCAAAAACAAAAAAAAAATTCCAAATAAATTTGCTTTTTAGCTTGTACAGTTTTGCAGGTGGAACATAATGGCAACAGAGGGGAGCATGTAACGTCAATAAAAGATTGTCAGCAGGTCAATTATCCATCAATTATGAAGAAAAGAGTGTTAAACTGAGAGCTCCAAAGTTGGATATGGAACATGAGGGTACTTCATCTGGCCTGTTAGCTTGGTCAACCAAACTTCTTTTACCCTCGAGAAGGAGTTCCAGTACAGAGAGGTTGTTCTGATGATGTCCACCATGCATTCCCATCTAAGACCATGGGTTTTGAGCTGATGGCACCAACCCACTTCATATCATCTCATATCAGAGGAGTGAGCTTCTGCACTTCCATTCATATAAAGTTTCACTGATGTTGTTTTCAGCAAGGGGCAGATCTCACACTCGTACAATAAATCCGCCACTTCAGAGAAATGCAGATTCAAGGTAGTGGTTGTGCATGAGAGGTCCAGGTGCATGGCAGGGAAAGTGTTACACGTGTACAGAAAGACATGTAACTTTGCCAGCCTGAGGGAATCTTTCATTAAAAGCCAAACCAAGCAACCTTGTCACCACTGCCTTTTCTGAAAACCAGGAATAAGATGACTCACCAGAAGTTTCAGTGTTTAAATTTGGACAATAAAGTTGAAAGAACCATGTCGATTTTCATGGCCTGTTGAAGGAAATTAAAATATTCTCTGATGATGCTGTGAGAGGGAAGCAGAGTCTCATCAGACTCTGAGATACAAGGATTTGGAGATTTCTGTGCTCTTCATGTATTGTGTAGCCTCATTCCACCTGCATTTTGGCATGGTGAAATAAGGAATAACTTTAGAATAAGACCAGCAGGGTTTTTTTTCTTTAAATCTGCTAATGTCTTCTGCTTACATACAAAAAGCTACTGGAACCAAAGGGTATTCAGAATTTTTTCTTCTTTTTCTACTCACAAAAAGCTTAGCCAGAGGAAAAGATTTTATCCTTTCATAAAATATTTATTATTAAAAAAGTATGCACCTTTACAGGGGACCACATAAGGTAATAATACATAAGACTTCTCAAACACCTGTGAATGCGTTTTCTTTCTTTGAAGATACAGAAAAAATTTTAGTAGCAGCTGCTATTGGTATTTATGTAGAGCCATGTTGGTTTGGAGGGCGAAACTGGGCAGGGCTTTGAAGTTTTTCTTGTCAACTACTAGCTTAGAAACCCTGTTTGTTATCAGCAGATCAATGCTGTAGTAGAAAAATATTGTTATTTTTAAATTGGTTTCCATTTTTATTGGTATGGATAGATGAATTTGACAGTTTTGAGTTGCAATCCATGTGGGTATTTCCCCAAATTATACCCCGACAAGCTTTTGAATTCTTGAGATTAGTAAATTATGTCAACTTCTGCAATGTGTCATGAATCATTCTACGAATGTGTTCTTGTTAATCCAGGGCATTTTAAAAAAATCTCAAAAAAAAATTTTGGACTCTTCCCTTTTTTTTGTATTACTGTTACAGAGTGGTGGTATTAAACAAGAATCAATATGAACTGAGAGTTATTACCACAGTCAGTTTGATAGATGTCATTTTTATTCATAGAGGTCATTATAGTTTTGTGATTTAAATAACATGATTTATTACATACCTTATTTTGCCAGAATTTGACATCATCTTTTCTAAATTCTTTTTTTTCCAGAGGAACAGAATCAAAAACAATATTGCTCTTGCTGTATCTGGAAATGCTTGGGTTTATGTGATTTAAAAAAAAAAAATTTAATTAAGAGTTTTTATAATCAGAAAAAAGGATTACACAGTAGATAAGGGATTTTTATTTTGTAATATAAATTTATGCCAATTCTTGCTCTATTTACAGAATTGAATATTTCCCCTTAATTATTGTAGGACTGAATAACTCTACCAGATCTATTTGAAGCTAAAGGAAAATTTTCAAAAATCAAATTCTGCAAAATGGCCTCTACCAAGCTGTTAAGAAGGCCTTCAGAGTTTTTGAAGGTAAGATTTCTAATTTTTGCCTAAACATTATTCAGTGTCAAGTATAGTATTTGAAAATAAGTCTCTGGCTAATACCTGCCATGGGAAAACAGGTGGTTGATTCTTAAAGTACAACTAAGTTTAATTCTCCTGGATGATTCGTATAGGGTACTCTGAAACTAAAGCTAAATTGCAGATTGTAAAAAGACAGTTTGCATATGTACCTTTTCATTTATTCTTAAATCTTTAATATGTGCACATATCAAGATAATTGTAACCTCCTGATTAGAAAAATTTTTGTCTGTATAGTGGTACAGAAAATTACTCTAGGAAAAAAGTTGCTAGTTCTGAGTGTGGTCAATAAAGATCTCTCAAAAAAAAAAAAAAAGATCAGAATTAGTGTTTTATGAAAGAAGTCATATAAAAAGTTTAGAATAATACATATTATTCCATATTTCTTGTTTAATACATACAAAATGGAGTAAAGGATATGGGTGTTAAAGTTTTGTTTTCTCCTTACGTCATGGTTTTGCTGGTTCTTGGAAACTAGGCAGGAATTTTCCCTTCCCTTCAGCAGTTAAGGAATACAAAAGAAGCGGCTTTCTTGTTAATGTCATCTCCTGGGAAACGGGAGTGAGGAGCTTCTCCTTACTTTTTTTTTCTCTCATCTCCTGGGAAACAGGGGGAGGAGTTCGGGCTTGCTGCTGAGGCTGGAACAAGGTCGGAGTGGAAACTCAGTGGTTTTTTTGTTCTCAGCCTGCTTGCCAGCTGTGGATCCTGCTTGGATTTTTCATCAGACAGGAACTGTTTTCTGGAAGCTTTTTTCCACTTCCCCATTCCTGTTTGTTTCTTTCTTGGCGGTAGTCCTTGTGCACATCAAGGGGAGAGGGAAGACTATGCTGCATGGTTTGACCAGCCAAACAGAGAGAGGGTTTTTTTCCCATTGGGAAGGACCTTTTTTTTTCTCATTGTTGTTCTTCTCCCTCTACTCTCTCCCCTTTCCCAGTGGGTCTGGGGGTAAGGGAAACCCATTTTCAGTTTCTCCAATCCCCCAGGGTTCCAAAATCTGCCACAAACCTTTTCTGCTCACAGTATCAAAAGCCTTGGTGAGATCAACAAAGATTACATAGAGTTCTGTGTTCTGTTCCCTACACTTCTCTTGCAGTTGTCTGTGAGAAATACCATGTCTGTGGTACTCCTATTGGCTCGGAAACTACATTGAATTTCAAGTAGAAGTTCTTCTGCTATGGCGGATATTAATCTGTTCAAAAGAATTCTTGCAAGGATTTTACCAGCAATGGAGAGCAGAGTAATATCTCAGTAATTTAAGCAGTCTGATTTATCTCCTCTCTTCTTATACAAGGTGACAATGACAGCGTCATGAAGGTCTGAAGGTAGTTTACCTCGTTCCCAACAATGCACCACAAATTTGTGAAACTTAGCATGGAGTGCTCGGCCACCATGTTTCCAGACATCAGGTGGGATTCTATCAACCCCAGCTGCTATGCCATTTTTCACCTGCTGTGTTGCTTTAAGAGTTTCTTCCATAGTGGGGGCAGTATCCAGTTCAGTTTTCACTGGTTGTTGTGAAATGTACTGCATTGCTGAGTCCTGAACTACATGGCTAGTACTGAAGAGAGTCTGGAAGTGTTCAGACCACCGATTCAAAATGGAAACTTTATCTGTGAGAAGCATTTGACCATCTGCACTGAGTAAAAGGCTTTGAACCTGGTGTGTAGGACTGTAGGCTGTTTTCATAGAATCCCCTATAGTCACTTGTATCTGCACATAATTGGATTTTGGTCCACCACTTGTTCTGTATGTCACGAAGTTTCTGTTGTAGCTTGCTACATGCAAGTTGAAAGGCTGCTTTTCTTACATGACAAGATGGTTGACCAAGGTGGACTTAGTGAGCAGTACTCTTCTTTCTCAGCAATTCCTGGATCTTATGATTGTTTTCATCAAATCAGTCCTTCTTTTTCTTGAAGAAGAACCTTAATGATTCTTCAGAGGACTGCAGAATGCTATTTTTAATAAGTTGCCAAAGCACTTCAGGAGAAGGAACTGTGGAATGAACTTTGAGTCTGGACTGAAGATTTGCCTGGAAACTGTCTCTCACTGTAGCTGTTTGAAGATTGTTAACTTGAAGTCTCCTTCTAGGAATGCTGCCCTTTTTAGGTTTGAAGTTAATGTGAAGGTTAAGTTTACAGCACATATGGCAATGATCTGTTTGGCATTCTGCACTAGGCATCACACGGGTGTGACAAACATTGCGGATATCTCTCTGTCGGACCAAGATATAATCAGTGAGGTGCCAGTGCTTGGATCTAGGATGCATCCAGGTTGTCTTCAAACTATCTTTCTGCTGAAAGATAGTGTTGGTGATGGTGAGCTGCTGCTCCACACAAAACTCTAGCAAAAGACAACCATTACCATTGCAGTTCCCAACACCATGCTTGCCTATGGAGTTTTTGCAGGAAAATGGACACCTGGTGAACAACCCATACTGCCAGCTGTGAAAGAAACCTCAGACTTCCCATGGGAAGAACACTTGGTTTACAGTTGGCAGTTGTAAACTTAGGCTAACTTCCCATGAGAATGGAATTAGTTTATAGTTAGCTTGAACAGACTTCCCATGAGAATGGAGTTAGTTTCTGATCAACAACTATTCCATGTTATGAGAACCTGTGGTGGGAGCTGGTATCCAGGTGCAGAAACATCGAACCTCATCTCTTGAACATGAAACATGGACTCGTGGACAGACTGAGCTATCCAATCCCCAGACTTTAACCCTGCACCCACGATGGTACAAAAGTGTATAAAATGTGTGCTGTGTGTCTTAATAAATGGTTCATTGCTTAATCATATTGATTGCCGTGATAAATCCATGCTCTTGCCATGTATACTTGCCTAGTACTCCTTTCCAGGCTTCAGAGTTCTTTCCTATTCTGGCGTTGAAATCACAAAGGATAATGATCTTATCATCTACAGGAAACTTTTGGATAAGGTGGTGTAGGTCAGTGTAGAATTTATCTTTTTCGGCAGGGTTAGCTTGGAGGCTTGGGGCATATATATCAAAGAGAAGAACATGTTGCTTGTTGTGTAGTGGGAGGTGTAGGGAGATAATACAATCAGAATGACCAGTCAGCAGATTTTGAAGTTTAGAGGCAATAGAGTTTTTGATCATGAAGTCAACTCCTGAGAAATGCCTTTCAGTTCTGGGTTTACCTGACCAGCAGAGGGGATAACCAGCACCGTATTCTCCAAGGCAGCCTTCCTCATGGAGATGAACTTCCCTGAGAGCAGTGTCCCAGTTTAAATGAGACACAGGTGGTTTGCTGAGGATGAGTTATGAGAAAAGACCCAAACTCCTCCCTCTAAGCAATTATAAATCCAAAATTAAGAGGTTCCGATTGAAGGATAAAGAAATTATGGAAAAGGAAAAATAACAGCCCCTTATTAAAAGGTATGAATTATTGGCAGAAACAATGAAGGAAAAAAACAAGTAAAACAACCAAACAATACTCCTGTACCCTTCAAAACAAACCAATAAACAAGTAAAGAAAAAAACCACAGGTAAACAGTTCAGTTTTCACCCTTTGGTGCAATTCCAACCACAGATAACAGGGGGTGCTGTTGTATCACTGGAGATGCAGAAACTGTAATGTCCTGTGCCATCACCAGGTGGCGCTGCTGGATCACTGGTTGCCGCCACATGTATTGGGGGGGGGTGAAGAACACCCTCTGGGGTGTGTGAGAGAAACAAAAGAAAAACCTGGTTTTCCCTTCCCACACCCTGGGAAAGGGTAGAAGGGGAAGGGAAACAACAACAAAAAGAAAGTCCTCCCAATGAAAAAAACAAGACTCATGCTGTTTGGCTGGTCAAAATCGTGCAACACAGTCCTCTCTCTCCCCGTGCTGTGCCCAAAGGTCCCTGCCAGGGAAAGAAAACAAACGGTAACAGTGAAAGGGGAAAAAAAAACTCCAGGAAAAAAACAACAAACAAACAGCTCCTCTCTGATGAAGAATTCAAACATGATCCATTGCTGTCAAGCAGATCGAGAGCCAAGTGAACCCCTGAGCTTCCACTCTGACCTGTGTTCCAGCCACAGCCAGCACACCAACTCCTCCCCCTGTTTCCCAGGAGACTAACTTCTGAGCAATTAGCCAGCTGGGCCAGTTCTTTTGTATCTTTTAAGTGCTCACTTGATAGCTGTGGGCAGGGGAAAGGGAAAAAATTCCTGCCTGGTTTCCAAGAACCAGCTAAACCATGACAAGCAGGGATGTCAATGTTGAGTCGTGACAGTTCGTGGGCAATTAGAGCAGAGCAAAGCTCAGGACGTCCACTGTTCGCAATATCAAGCATGGTTCTGATGTTCCATCATGTAAGTGTTAATTTGAATACACCTTTGAAGGTAGGTGTATGCCTTTGACTCTTAATCTTTATTTCACCCCAATGGAAGATGCCCATTGGCCGCAGTTAACAAACCAGGTGAAGAGTGGAGATGAGCTTTGGTTAGGCCACCTTTTCTAGGCCCTTCTCCACGTGGAGCAAGCAGTGCTCTCCTTGAAAAAGGCTGCTTGGTCATTCAGGATGCTGCCGAGTGAGTCTGTCATCTCTGGGGTCAGAGTCAGGCGACCAATGTCCTGAACCTCCTGCATGCAGGGTTAGGACTGCGGCTTCCTGTGCACCTTATCACCTGCTGTTTCTTCCCTCACCTGTCGCTGCAGGGCTTTACAAGTGTGGGTATAACCTTCGAGCCTGCGCAGTGGATTTTTTAGGTGAGGCTCAGCTTGCGCAGAACTGGTTCTACCCTTTACTCCTGAGGTTCATCTGCCAGGGCCTTGGACGGTGACAGTGAGATCCTCAGGATATAGGTTTAATTAGAGTATCCTTCTCTTGGATGGATGGCCTTACAGGGCTAAGTGAGCTCCATCTACCTGGGTTTGAAATTAGAGTTGTCCTTCTCCTAGGATGACTGCCGGAGGGCTAGTGAGCCCATCCTACCTATGGACACATTTCATCTGACCCTTCAGTTTTGACCTGTCTGGTATGGGAGACCCTACTGGAGGCACATGCCACCACCAGCACTGCTCACAACCTCATAAGGGCATACTGAAATAGTTTGGACAAGCCCTTCTCTCCCTACTTCTCCTTCACAGCTTCCTACAGTTTAACCCAGGGACATTTCCTTGCCCTGAGCACCCCTCT